>NC_056729.1:1500236071-1500476071 GCF_019279795.1 Protopterus annectens
TGGGCAGGTGCCACTGTGCCTTCACTGCCCAGGACAGGGCTGTGCTGGGGGCTGTGTAGGATGGGCAGCAGGCACGCCCGTGAGTTGTGCCACCCGTGCCTCAAGTTGGAATAGGGGCGCAAGCACAGAATGCCTGATCTCCCTACGCACCACAGTCCGGACACTACGGAGAGTGAGTGGATGGTCTCCTCCGGCCATGCTTGCAGAGGAGGGACAAGCCCCATCCCCTGCAGCGCTTCCACCTGCAGGTGGCACAGGGCCACCGGAGGAGGGTCCGGCCTGGCCACTATTGCCAGGTGCACTCGCCAGCTGAGGTGGGAGAGGTGGGTCCGCTGGAACCCGCCTTCCCTGTCATCCAATGTTTTGCATTATTTTATGACAGTTTGGGTTAGTAACAAGCAATACCATTCACAATTAGTTGTAACAGCATGCATTAGTATTCCCATTAACCAAACACCCATAAATTCAAGCCATTGAACAGCAAGCATAACACATGCATAATTTGAACAACAGTACACAATCCAACAACATGCAGGGTTGATTGATGGCAACAGGTCATCAGGTTTGGATGTATGAACAGGGTACATGCATCAACGTACATGCAAATATGTATGAGCCAACAGGACAAATGTCCAGGGGAATTAATTGTGAATACACATACCCATTTCATGTGGAATGGATTATTTGTGGTTATAGGGTAGGGTGTAGAAATATTTCATTAACAACTTCAACTACCTATACATATGCTGTGCATTTCTACTAGCTGCAGATATATACACCCTACAGGTCTGATATAGTTTCCTATGTGTAAAGTTAGGCATGTTGCTGATGGGAATGTTACTGCTACATTAATATACATTGCATTTTTATTCATACACATTCATACCTGGCTCTGTTCAGCTACAGCATCCTGCTACATTTGATTTATATGGCTCTAGACAACTGTGGATGTTTGGTATTTCATACAACCATACTATCTGCATATTGCAAAGGTACAGCAACATATCCAAGTTGTGGGACAGACGTTCCAGCTTCAGTACTTTATTGCACACATTTCACTCTTTGGTTGTGCCTGTCACATTCATTTCATTCTGTACTGACTGCAGTATACTTTATTCAGGAGTTATTACAACCTTACTGGTGGATTCATACCTCTTTCTCACACTCTCACTTGTTTTATTTTTACAATTCAGGATGGTACTTAATTCTAGGCTTTATTGACATGTTTTACTTGGTTACAACAATCCTTTCCAACAGTCTCACTTGTGTCATGTTTCAGATTTTAAACGGGGATATATTTCACACATGTGTTGTACTCAGCTTGTGTAGCTATAATTTACAGCCTGCTGCAGGTTATGAACTATTACATTACAGGTGGAACATCTTTATTTCAGACTTGTTTCATTTTTATTTTTGGATTACAGGCTGCATCACATTTATGTAATCACACAGTACTAGCAGAATCTCTCTTACACTGTTACTTGAACTTTTTATTAATAAGTGACTACACTGCACTCTTTTGCAAGCTGTCATATTTTTTAACAGTTACAGGGAGAGAATTACTAACCTGCCTGGTGGTGCAACAGCACAAGCCTATCAGCATAGGCTCGACGATTCATGTAACGGACACCTGCAGCTGTAATATAAATGAAGTAATATTGGAATACACATCTCCATAATATCAGCTAGGTTAATTTCTTACATAAATAATTACATGTAACTTATTCAGTAGTGGGGCGTTGGGCATTTGCTGGGCCTCCTGGATCCAACGGTTCAGTTGGTCCTGCTTCCGTCTCTTCAGGTCCGCCTGGTGGTGACGGACCTGTTCACCAGTCCTTGGTATTCCTGTGACACTGGTGAAATCATGTGCCAACCGGTCCCACGTCTCAGCCTTGTATGCTCCCCACAGGACCTGGCCCTGCATGAGTTGGGCCTCATGATCATGGATGAGGAGCCAAACCATATATTTGGACTCCTCAGTGCCCCACCTCTGTGCTTGGAAGCAACTACCCTCTCCTACACCTGCCATCCTGACTGCAAATCGATTCCACAATCAGTTATGCTGTGTATTCCCACCTATGGGGCTTATATATGCCGTTTTTCCCGCACTTATCTGTGATTGGCCATTTTGGAAATGTATCAGCTTCACAAAAACCTGCTTTGTCATGCTTCTCTTTCCATTCATTCCTATATATATGCTAATACTGCATTTCTAAGAGCAACTGTCATGGCTTAGTGGTTCAGTACTTTGACTATGGTGCATGGTATCCTGAGTTCAAGCCTGGACATTGCTTTTTTTATTTTATGACTGTCTACACAAGCTAGGAGGTGTGTCTGTGTAAAGGCAGTTTTGATACAGCTTGCTCAACGTTGCCCGCTGGTTATCTTGTTGGCGCGGTGAGCAGCTCCGCGCAAACGGGTTACACTGGGTTATGCGTCATTTGGCTGACAGCACGCATATTATGCTCAGCTCAGCTACAGGCACACAGTTTCAGCATGTTACAACACTGCTCAACCCTGGGCATTCATTTTACACCTGTTAAACCACCGCTCACCTACGGGCAGATATACTCAGCTTGTGAGAGCGTTGCTCAGCTATGGGCAATTCTGACATTTTTGATTTTTTTATTATCTCACATTTCTTCAAAATACATGGCCCATTTCATTACATTTTACATAAAATATAATTTTATATATGTACATATATGTCAGGGAATTGTTTCGTGCTTATTTCACTAGAAATAAAAATTGATGTTGTGGTGGCTCGAACCGTGACTGCCTCCTCTTCAGCCAACATCTCTACTGCTACGCTATTGCTTCTTGGCTTACTTGACATATTTAGATCTTATATGCTTTTCCACTGACTGCTAACTGTGGCTAAGCGACGGGCACGCCCGCACAAACGAGCGCAATTACGGGCAAACATCTTTAAAACTTATAAAAAAAAATATAACATGTTCATTTTTACATTTTATGTTTATAGTCTGTGGGGGCATGTGTTGTGTTGTGTTTGTTGACATTTACGCAGACTCTCTCGTGGGGGTTAACTTTCGGGACTGTTCCTCTTCTAGGGGCGTGTCCGTTTGCAGGACTCACCCTGCAGACATGCCACCTACTTTCTTACATGGACCGTGAAAGCCTTCAGTGTGAGTCAGCATGCCCTCATGAATATGCATGGCATGCTGACATCACACCGTTTAACTGCAGCCTCCGTGTAAGACTTGTAACTCTTACATGGAGGCTTCATGAATCCTGCCCTGGATTTTTGATGACTTAATTAAACTTTAGAGACAGACAGGCATATGCTCCATTTCATGTCATTAATTTTTGGAAGGGTATTAAAAGAAAAAAAGAGGGAGAAAGAGGGAAAGTAACTGCAAGTAAAGCATTTTTTGTTCTTAACAGTATTTGTATAAAACATTTATGATATAAAGAGCATGTCATATAGCATTTTCAGTGATTGTTGTATGTGATAAAGATAGTTCACGGTACAAGCTGCCAACAACTGAAAAGCAAAAACAAAAGCTGAAACCAGGTTCGCAATGGATGCACAATAAATGAAATCTGAAACCAGAAGTAAAATTACTTCTTTAATAGACCATAAATTACACAGACTTGTTTTAGATTAAGCGCTTTAATCTACTCTAAAGTGGACTTCATCAGAATACCTAACATTGTATACTAACGTTATTTAAAAACTTTTTAGTGCCAAAATCCGCCCGTCTTACAAATTTAAAGTGACAAAGTATCAGTTTCCATCATGTTGACCATTCATGAAAATTACAATGTTAACTTGCATTCCCTATCAAGTCATTCATAAATTTGAACAAAAATATGTGAAATAACAATAAAAAACATACAATATGTGTATAGTTGATCTAATATAAAAATACAAACAATATATTCTAATACAATGAATTTCTATTGAATAAATCAATAAAAAGTATAAAACATACATTAAAATCAATTGAATGAATCTATATGAAAAATCTATGAATATATTCAAATGTTGGGCTGAGATTCATAGTTCAGAGACTAAATGTATGTACTAACCAACAAAGTATGTATATGTAAACATAAATATCCATCCTGTCATCACATCAAAAGTGTGTGCGACTTAGATATATATAACAATCATGAATGATAATTATATATTAAACTTGCATCTATACTAGCGCAGTTGTAAAATAGGTTTTATAGTAATGTATTCATTTAATCCAGGTTCTCTAGTAGCATCAGTTAATATTTGCTATATTATTTCTTTTTTACTCAACTGTGCCTGTATGTTTCCACCTCATGAATCTACTTTGATCTGGTCAATTATCTCAAATTTGAATGTATGTGCATTGTCATGTTTTGCTATATGCCTATATAGTGCATTGTTGGTATCCTTAGTTCTAATGCTATAAAGGTGGTCATATATTCTCTTTTTTTGAGTTGGCGTTCTGTCTTACCTATATAGTAACAAGAACATGACATACATTTTGCTAAGTATATCACATTCTTACTGTTACAATTGCCTTGTCTAAAATTGATGTTGGTCTTAATAACATTATCTAATGTGAACCCTTTGATGTCCAGTATTGCATGGCACTGCCTACAACATCCGTATTTATTAGTTTATCTGCCCTGATCATTCTTAACACTTACCAAAGGTCCAGACTCCATTTTTTTCTTTATATTAGCTCCCATTTTGTGTACAAAAACAGGTACTTCACCCAATAATTTCTTTATTTCATGATCCACTACTAGTATGTTCCAATTCTTCCTAACAATATTTTTTATGTGGTTAACATAGGGAGAGTATTCTAGAATGCAAGCCCTGTTGTACTGTTCAACAGTGTTTTTCTCCTGTAGTTCCAAGTTCTTAACTAGTGCTTTACCTAATAGGGGAGGATATTTCTTTCCCCATTCATTCACTACATATTTGATGACATCATTCAACATGTAAATAGGGTAACCTCTAGACTTGAACATAGCTCCAATATAATTAATTTCATCTATCATGTCATCATGGTTAGATGTCATACGTGCAGCTCTAATGCATTGGCCCTTAAAAATATTCTTCATCATATTTCTACGATGGTTACTAGTGTATTCTAAGTAACTATTAGAAACAGTACTTTTTCTTAATATTGTGGACTGAAAACCATCGTTAGAATTTGAAATGTAAGTGTCCAAATAAGAGATACCTCTAGGGCTACATACATAAGTGAATTTCAAAAATGTACTGGAACTATTCAAAAATTCTATAAAGGGCTGATGCTGTCCATATTTCCATCCCACAATATAAAGATGTTGTCCAAAAATCTAGAGTAGTACAACACATGTTTGTAATGACTACTATTAAAAAGCTTAGTGGTTTCCCATTCCAACATTACCAGGTTAGCAAATATGGGGGTGCAAGCCACCCCCATTGCTACTCCCCTAGTATGTCTGAAATTCTCTCCTTTAAAGTGTATGAAACTATTCTCTAACACCATAGACATTAATTATATTATCAAGTTTATCTTATTCCATTCCAGGTTGGAATATTTCCTTAAACTGTTGCAGAAATCCTCTAGACCCTGTTGTTTGGGTATACATGAAAATAAATCAATGACATTGATAGTAAAAAAAAATAATATTCTCTTTCCACACATTAGTAGTTAATTTTGCCAGAAAGGACCATGAATCTTTAATTAAATGTGGAATGTTGTTGTATATGGGTTCCATCTATCTATCTATAACCACACCTAAAGGATGTATTTTAGAATATCTACCTTATACAATAGGACGAAAGGGAGGCTGTTTGACATTTAGGTATGCCTACTATAGTAGCGAGTATAGGGTGTTCTATCTTTATAAAATTGTACAAATCAAGGGTAATGCGATTGTCCAACAAAAATTCCTGTTGACATAAATCAATGCATTTATATCCAATATTTATCTCATTAACTGAAACAGTTTCATAATTTCCTGTTTCATATAGTATCTCATAAATTTCATTGATATAATTTAGGGAGTTATATAACACTACCCCACCCCCTTGTCTGGTATCATGACTCTTATATCTTTGTTGTCAATAACTTGAAGCAATACTTCTCTCTCTGCTTCAGATAAACTGTCTTGAAACATCAATTTATCCATTTGTTTGTATATTTTGTAAATGTCATTAGTCACTGATTTTTCAAAAATTGTCAAGTGGGGATGGGGTGGCAGTACAAATATAATTTTCTTCCTTAAGTCATCATGTACATATTGCTGAGTGTTATTTCTGAAATATAAATCCAAATTTAATTTTTGAGTGTATAGCTTAATTTCCGTAATAGTATCAATCAAATTGAATCTGGACCTAGGTATATATTTCATTCCCTTGGAAAACAATGTGAAATGTTCCTGCCTAATATCAACACTGGTATAATTATATATCTTGAAATCATTGTAAATTTTGATTATATGATTACTTGAATCAGAATCTATTTGTTCAATAGGATGTGTGGTATCTAATACCATGGTGTAGCTCTCTCCCCCCAATGGTAATCCACTTTGGGTGTCTGGTTCCAATCTTGTCTTTGTTTCCTCCACTTCCAATTATTTCTCTGCACCATAGGGGCTACATATTTTCTCCCTCTCTGAAAATTTTGACCTCTGTAATTGTTCCTTCCTGTCCTAGTATCTGTATTTGTCTCAATTCCTTCGTGAAAACCCTTTGCTTCATTTTCTTTCCACAAATATACTTTGTTATTTTTATATTGATCAACATCTCTCTTCAATTTTTTGCTTTTCTTGTTATAAATGGCCTGCACCTTTTTATCAGCTTGGCTATATTGTTTTTCATATAATTTCTCCCATTCAGGGAACAAAAGGTCATTAATAATGGTGTTATTTAATTTCTCAACCTCAGCCTATAATTTACACAGTTTTCCATTATTTTTCTTTATAAGCAATCTGATAAATTCAAATCCAAATCTATTAAATAACGTGCTAAATTCTGATTTAGAATGTTCATCTAAATGCACACCCATGGGAACCTTGAAAAATCGTAACCCCATAGACACTATGTTCAAAGCAATACATTTGCTCAAATAAGCATTGTCAATTTTGATCCCCTTAACAGCAATCAGATTTTTACCCAAAATGTATATTAAATCTTTTAAATTTCCTTGAGTAGCAATATGTTGTTGACCTACTCGTGGATCAGCTTGAGTTTCACCATTAAAGTCAAAATCTTTAGACAGAAAACAGTCTAGCTGATTAACACCTCATCCAACACTAGTGTTGGGAGCCACACAGCACCTAGGGCTTGAACAACAAATGACAGTACCTTTTTGATAGGCCAAATTCTTCTTAACGGCCATGGAATAAGTATTAATGTTCATAGGGTGTTTAGGTCTCGCACCTGTACGTTCACTTTTCTCATTGATGTTGAAGATGGAAAAGTCAAAAGTGTATTCCTTATCAGAAGAAATACTTCTATTGCGAGTATCAGCCTTAGTTTTCGAATCCACAGAATCTCCGACCGTTGGCTGGCTGTTGCTCGCTCCCTGGCCATTGGGTAGTTCCGACTGTAATGAACTGCTACAGATGTTGCAAGTTGGCAGCATCCCCTGCATGCCTTGACTTTTACCATCCGTTTGAGAGAATAATACTCTCAGTCTGGTTACTTCCAATTTTAAAATTTGGACTTCCGACTGAAGTCGCTACACATCATCCCGGTCCATTTGGGCATTGGGTATTTCATTAGTAACATCCATAACTAAGCAACAAAATTAGTTCATGGAACCAGCTGCCAACAACTGAAAAGTCAAAAACAAAAGCTGAAACCAGGTTTGTAATGGATGCACAATAAATGAAATCCGAAACCAGAAGTAAAATTACTTTATTAATAGACCATAAATTCCACAGACTTGTTTTAGATTAAGCGCATTAATCCACACTAAAGTGGACTTCATCAGAATTAGAGATTAGAATTAGAATTAGAGATGTATGACATCTAACCATGATGACATGACAGATGAAATCAATTATATTGGAACTATGTTCAAGTCTAGAGGTTACCCTATTTACATGTTGAATGATGTCATCAAATATGTAGTGAATGAATGGGGAAATAAATATCCTCCCCTATTAGGTAAAGAACTGGTTAAGAACTTGGAACTACAGGAGAAAAACACTGTTGAACAGTACAACAGGGCTTGTGTTCTAGAATACTCTCCCTATGTTAACCACATAAAAATATAGTTAGGAAGAATTGGAACATACTAGTAGTGGATCATGAAATAAAGAAATTATTGGGTGAAGTACCTGTTTTTGTAAACAAAATGGGAGCTAATATAAAGAAAAAAATGGAATCTGGACCTTTAGTAAGAGTTAAGAATGATCAGGGCAGATACACTAGTAAATGCGGATGTTGTAGGCAGTGCAATGCAATACTGGTCATTAAAGGGGTCAAATTAGATAATGTTATTAAGACCAACATTAATTTTAGACTAGGCAATTGTAATAGCAGGAATGTGATATACTTAGCAAAATGTATGTCATGTTCTTGTTACTATACAAGTAAGACAGAACACCAACTCAAAAATAAAATATATGACCACCTTTATAGCATTAGAACTAAGGATACCAACAACGCACTATATAGGCATATTGCAAAACATGGCAATACTCACACATTTAAATTTGGGATAATTGATCAGATCAAAGTAGATCCACGAGGTGGAAACATAAAGGTTCGGTTGAGTAAAAAAGAAATAATATGGCAAATATTAACTGATGCTGCTAGAGAACCTGGCTTAAATGAATAAATTACTATAAAACCTATTTTACAATGGCACTAGTATAGATACAAGTTTAATATATGATTATTATTCATGATTGTTATATATATCTAAGTCGCACACACTTTTTATGTGATGACAGGATGGATATTTATGTTTACATATACATACTTTGTTGGTTAGTACATACATTTAGTCTCTGAACTATGAATCTCAGCCCAACATTTAAATATATTCATAGATTTTTCATATAGATTCATTCAATTGATTTCAATATATTTTTTATATTTTTTATGGATTCATTCAATAGAAATTCATTGTATTAGAATATATTGTATATATTTTTATATTATATCAACTATACATGTATTGTATGTTTTTTATATTTATTTCATAGATTTTCAATCAAATGAATTGATTGGGAATGCAAGTTTACATTGTAATTTTAATGAATGGCCAACATGTTGGAAATTGATACTTTGTCACTTTAAATTTGTAAGATGGGCAGATTTTGGCACCAAAAAGTTTTTAAATAACAGTTAGTATACAATGTTAGGTATTCTGATGAAGTCCACTTTAGTGTAGATGACAGAGCTTAACCTAAAACAAGTATGTGTAATGTATGGTCTATTAAAAAAGTAAATTTACTTCTGGTTTCGGATTTCATTTATTGTGCATCCATTATGAACCTGGTTTCAGCTTTTGTTTTTGACTTTTATGTGATAAAGATACTAGAGTAAACAGGTGTTTTTTTTTTCTTATTTTTTTATAGGTAGGTACTAAGCTAGCTGCCCTTGCACACTATTC
The DNA here is from genome assembly GCF_019279795.1 of Protopterus annectens. NCBI lineage: Eukaryota > Metazoa > Chordata > Ceratodontiformes > Protopteridae > Protopterus > Protopterus annectens. The sequence continues at coordinate 1,500,245,641 of NC_056729.1, forward strand.
TAAGCTTAGTCAATGTCCCTCAAAGTTTAGATTCAAACTCTGTATCTTGTATCTGTAAGGTAAACACCTTAACATTTAGGTCAACCCTCAACCCTCTCTTTCTTTTTTAGTTTTAAGAAATGTAAACCTTACAATGTAAAAAGAGAAGAAAGGCTGGACAGTCCATGTTTAAGTCAATATGTTTAATTAGTGGGCTATTGGGGTGGTGTGGGATATAAAAATGAACTGATTATAATATATGTAGAGCTGAAATGTTTTCTTTTACATTTGCACAGATGAATGCCTGGATTAATGACCTTGGCTTAATTGAATAGCAATTTTTTTGTGAATGCAAGTGGATTTTTAAAAAAAAAAACGAGAGACTGCAACGAAATAAATAGTTTTCATTAAACAAAAAAAAAATGTTCAGTGCAAGTTGAGAAATCTGGAGCTGAGGGCAGCTTTGCATTTTGATCTTATGTTTCCTTGGAGACAAGCTGACTAAAGGCAAAGGCAATATGTTTTGAGCTCTGGACATTGTTTACTGGGAGAAGTGTAACATTAAAAAGTATTACAGCACGTAGTTCAGTAAAAAATAAAGTTTGAAATTATTGGAAGTGAATAACAGATAGCATTTTTGGGTAACTAAATACATCAATGCATTTACTAGAAAGTTTCTAATTAAACTTTATTTAAAGATAGCCTGTGCAATCTTTCTTAATGCTAAACGTTAATCTTTTCAGAAAACATGTAAGTTGTTTTTCATATATGGGAAGGGAATAAATTAAAACAAGAACAGACAGCAATTAGATTCCGTTGAATTACAGGCTGTAACATGTGTCTTAGCATGGATAACCTTAATTTTAGGTTAAGTTTTGCCTATGCAGACAGCTGCTGATTTGGAAAAATTGTTCTTATTAGGAGGGTTAAACTTCATTATTTGAAAATATTTGTAGTTTTGTGTGTTTACTTTAAGTTAATAGGATCTGTTTTTTGGGGGGTTTTATTAAAAGAAAAACCCTTGCAAAATGTTATATAGGTTCAAATGGAGATGACATAAAACAATTAAATAAAATATCAACCTGCCAAACATCAGTGAGTACATGTAACACAAAAGTTGGAAATAGGCATTTAAAAAATTCTGTCATATATAATAGGTGGGAATAATAACATATTATCTTGGAATGTGAATGGTTTCACATGTATAGATAAAAAGAAAATAATAGTGAATTATGTTAAGAAATTTAGAGTGCAATTAGCAATGCTACAAGAGATACATTTGGAAAGAAATGAGCAAGTGAATTTGATAAAGAAAGGATTTCAGGATGCATATTCAGCAGAATATTAGGGACAAAGGAAAATGGAAGTATCTGATGTTGTTAATCTTCATTCATTCCTTACTGATGGGTTATCGGTTATGTCCTCGTAAACGAGATGGCCAATATCAAGCTCGCGTCAGCCAAAAACTCTCGAGCCAAGGTCCTACCCAGAATGCTCTGCTCTCTGTTACCCCAGATCTCATTTGCCGCATTGCTCAACAGCCATGTCAAGCCACTTTCTCAGCTAAGTGTCTAATTTCTTGACAGTTTATATATTATTACTTTAAACTTTTCTCAAAAGTTTATTCTAATATTTTCCTACCCTATCGCACACTTTAGACTCTCTCCCTTTAGTCCTTTCCCTTTATTACCCTCTTTTTTCTTACCTTGTGGTAATTCTCCATTGCCATCATCGGTAATCCTTCCTTTTCTCTTTTTACCTTTTTCTTGGGTAACCATTATTCTTCCTTTTGCTACTGCACTTCTTCTCCACAACAATTATGTCAGATTAGAAAAGTTTCATTGGTTTCTAGCAGTGCAAGGATTGTGGCCATAAGTTACCACTTTCTGATGTCCATGACTTATGTGTCTATTGTCTTAATGTCTCCCACTTGGCTGTAGATTCTCTGTGTGGGATCTGCAAAAACGTCTCTACCAGGACTCTCAAATAGAGGAAGAATAAGTTAATTTTGAAAGGTCTCCTCATGTCTCCTTTCTTTGAGGCTATTTCTGGGTCAGAGGGCTCACCCCTCCTGTTAAACCCCACAGGAGGCATTCTTTCGCTTCTTCATCAAAGTCCCTCCCTTCTTCTCTCTCTGGAGATCGTAGCGAGTCAACTCACAAGAAGGTGAAATTGATTGCTACTCCGGCGATGCCACCTGTGCCCAGTCAGCTCCAGGCTCAGCACCACCCCAAATGATCCTGACTACAGCCATGTCTCCTTTATTGATATCTGCACCAGACTTTCTGGTGCAGACATCCACAGTTCTGACAGTTCTGTAGCAACCCCTAACAGCACCATCAATGCAAGTTCAGTTCCCTCCGTCACCATTGGTACAGTCCTTCTTCTCCAAGTATCACTCTTCTGTACTCCACGGTGCAGACTTTTTCGACACCGACATGTACTTCGGTGCAGTCCTTCTCGGCACTGTCCTTATTGGTGGGTCAAACACTTTCCACTATGGCACCATACCCTTCAGGGCAGACCTTTGCCTTTACAGTGCAGACACCTTCAACTACCACAGCACAGACATCTTTGGTGCAGAACTTTTCTCCACTGTTTTCTTCGGTGCAGACTTCCTTGGCTCTGAGCTCTGCACCTATTGAACTAGCAAGGACCAAATATTCCGCTTCATTGGATCCTTTTGCAAGCAGTTAGTATAGTCCTTTCCTGGAAAAGCCAGAATTGCCATCAGCCTTTTCCATGAGGTCAACCAAGAGCCTTTCTGAGCAGGATGTGTTGTGGCTTGTTAACCAGTTGCTTGTGGCTAGAGGTCTCGCTCAACCATCGAAGTCCATGTTCTGTCATTCAGGTGAGCGTATTTTGCCTCAAACCCCAACGTATATTCCTCCTTCAACTTCTACTCAAGTCTCGAAGCCTATTACTCCAATAGCAGCATCCCTCCCTCCAACTCCAATAGTGGATCTCACTTTGGAACCAGAGTTTTCCTTGTGGCCCTCAGCGCACTGGGCATCGGGCTCTTCTCAGGCCAGTGGCTGTCCTGTTGGGGAGGGCATTCCTGGCTCCATGCCAATTTTTTTATGGCACCTTCCAGGGATGCTCTCTCTGTTATGGTTCACGGTCCTCTTGAGACTCCTTCCTGGTCTGGGGGCGGGTTCGTCGGGGTGGGGTGTGACCCCGGTTTCGAGGTTATTGTGCTGATTGGTTCCAGGATCCAATCCCTCCTTTGCCAGGCCAGCCTTCCAGGCCATGGAAAGAGTGCTTGCTTCTGCTGACAAAGCTCATTTGTCGGAATCCTCTCTGCCCTCTGTGCCGCAACTGCCACAAGCTTCAACTCCCAGACACCAGGCACAAAAACTTCAGGTCCTCCTCCTCAGGAGGCCCCCTCTTTGTAGTCTTCCCCAGAACCTCCCACTGAGGAAGCGCCCCACAAAGCATTACGCAAGAGGAAGCACATGGACTCCACTGAGGAGTCATTGACTGAAGATACGGATTTTGATGATGGGGAAGAGTTCCCATGGTCACCCTCTGATGAGGTGTCCTTTGGTGACATCCTCAAGATCCTTGGACATAGGGGTGACTGGAAGCCCTATAATCCTTCCTCTGAGGAATCTGCATTCCTGCAAACTTTTTGTGCCCGGTCCCCTACCTCCTGGGTCACCCTGCCTGCCAATGGGCTCATCCAGTTCATTGTGCAATGAGCATGGTAGGCTCCTGATACCATGGAATCAATAACTAAGAGGCCAGACAAGATATTATCACCACCCTGCAGAGCACCCCCACTGGTCACGTGGTCTCCCAGTGGACGCTATGGTGGCGGCAGCTGCTACTAAGAAGGATTTGGCAGAAGAGAGCTAAACTGTCCATCTGCCCAACAAGGAGTCCTGGGCAATTGACAGATTATGGAAGCATGTGTTTGCTTCATTGATCTTCACCAGGCTTCAGTGAGATCTTATCAGCCAGCTCTCTGAAACCTTGGCAGGAGCTGTTTCTGATGAAGTCCGTGATAATGTGGCTTCTCCGATAGCCACCTAGAGTCCATTCCCAACTTTTCCATGCGTCTTATTTTTCACACAACGGAAGGGGTGGCTAGAGCAGCAGGCACAGGTATAGTCACCAGGCGACATGCCTGGATGCACCTTTGTGACTTTGTGGACTCCTTTAAGGCTTCCTTCATGAATGTCCCCATAGAAGCCGCTTATTTGTTTAGCCCTAAAGTCAAGGATATGCTGGCATGGTGTGAACAAGATGACAAGACCTTGTCTGCCCTTGGTGTCAGACACTCTACTCCTCAGTGATTTTATTCCAGAAATCAGAGGAGAGGAAAGATCTGGCACAAGAAATCACAGGGTTCTTTCTGGGATACACGTGCCGAGTTTTCCCTTAGAGGCAGAGGGGGAAACTCCAATGGAAGACACCCCTTTCAGGGCAGAGGAGGTCCGCAAAACTGGGGTTCCAGTGATTCTTTGTCTGGCCAACCCTATCAGCACTCCTGAAGCACTGCCCTACTGCTCACTTCTGGAAGTGGTCAGGGGTCATTTCTCCTTGTACCATGCTGCCTGGCAAAAGATAACAACCAACTCTTGGGTACAATGGATTATATCCGGAGGCTATCAAATCCCCTTCCATCTTTGCCCAGTCTCATCAAGAATGTTACCTGACATTCCAACCAGTCAAAGGGAAACAGCAGCACATGAAATCAAAAAGCTGCTACAAAAAAGAGTCATCCAGATGGTCTCCCCAGACCAGATAGTATCCAGATTTTACTCAATGTTCTTTTTGTGCGAAAAAAGACAGGGGATTGGAAACCAATTCTGAATTTCAGTACACTAAATAAATTTGTAAAAACAGAGACATTCTGGATGCTCACATTTCAATCTACCCTTCCTCTTCTGGAAGAAGATGATTGGATGTGCTCTGTAGATCTTCAAGATGTGTATTACCACATAAAGATGGGCAAATACTCAAGAAGATACCTCTACTTCCATATAAGAACCAGTCACTACCAGTTTTGAGCCCTGCCCTTCGGTCTTTCTACAGTCCCCAGAGTGTTCACAAAATGCATGGCAGTGGTTATCGCTCACTTGCGACTTCAAGGATAACAGGCATTTCCATATCTAGATGACTGGCTCCTTACCGCCCCCACCAAGCGTCTACTGGAAGAAGCCCTGCAGTATACTCTCTTAACAGCTCAAAGCCTGGGAATCACTATAAACTGGGAGAAATCTAACACAACCCCAACTCATTGTTTGAAATTCATAGGGGTACTATTGGACACAAGAAATTGCACATCATCCCTTCCAGAACACAGACTTCAGAGAATAAGACAATAAGTTCTTCTGCTGCTCTGTCACCACAAATCCCCAGCTCGATCTAAACTTCAGCTATTGGGGTCAATGGCAGCTTCAATTACCATTGTTCCCCTAGCCAGATTCCACATGAGACCTTTTCAATCGCTACTTCTCACTCAGTGGTACCCTTTACAAGCATTTATATCACATTATTGAAAGATGAAAATAGCGAACGCTATTTCATCGGCCCCAAAACATCTAAGCATGAAAATATCAAACATTCAGAACAGCAAATTTTTTCCCATGGAAAAAGTTTGCTGCTCCGAAACACATACATACAACACAAGCACATCAAACAAACAGCAACTACACACATACACTTAAATTCCTACATCTAACGCTACACTAAACTAAACATACACTACTATCTACCCACTTACCTTAACCCAAACCCTAACCCTAAGGTCCATCACTATCACACACTCACCTAACCCGTGCTCCAACTCACTTAAACCGCCCCTAACCCTAAAGTCTGTCACTATCGCACACACGCCTAACCCATGCCCTAACCCTAACTCACTTAACCAGCCCCTAGCCCTAACCTACAAACAATCGCACACTTACCTGAACCCAACTTGTAACTTTTCATCACAGCGCTAAGAATAGCGAAGCTACAGAAACAGCCAATCAAATTCTTTCCCAATGGAAGAATTCACTGTTCTGCAGCTTTGCTATTCTTAGCATTCGCTGAATAGTGTTCGATATCAGAACATTCAAAGTTTTAATACTTCGATGTTCTGATATAGACCCCTTTACAACATCCATTGTCTTTTCAAATAAGTGTGACTCAGAGATGCAAGCAAGATTTACACTGGTGGATGTCTCAAAATCCCCAACAATGGTCTCTCCCTTTCACCCCCCCATCTGCCGATAGCCACTGTGACCACGGATGCCCCCCTGATGAGGTGGGGGGGCTATGTCAGGGAAAACTCAGTTCAAGGCACCTGGTCGGAGACAGAGGCCCTTTTGCATATCAATGTGCTGGAACTGAGGGCGGTGCTTCTAGCATTGCAAGTATTTCACTGCATTCTTCCATCAGGGACTATTATGATCCAATCAGACAACATGTCAGTGGTCTGGTACATCAACAAACAAGGGGCACCAGATCTTACCCATTATGCCGAGAGGCCTTGAGAATATGGCAATGGGCGATAGCTCACAAACGCTTTCTGATTGCAATGCACATTCTCGGGAGCTGCAACGTGATAGCGGACAAATTGAGCAGGTGCATTCTACAGCCTCATGAGTGATCCCTCAATCCTCTGATAGCGGCAAAATCTTCCACTGCTGGGGCCAGCCTTGCTACGACATATTTGCCTCCCCAACCAACTACAGGTGCAGCAACTACTTTGCCCTGATCCCCCTCGGGAACAGTCACCAAGGGATGCTTTAGTCCACGCCTGGCCCTTGGGTCTTCATTATGCCTATCCTCCTCTTCCACTCATCTCCCGATTTCTAAAGAAAGCACGACAGTTGAAGAGCAAAGTGATCCTCATTGCTCCATATTGGCCTCGACAAGTCTGGTTTCCCTTCCTCTGGCCTCACCTGCTAGATCAACCGTGGATCCTCAATCCATCACCAACATTGATCTCCCAGCCACAGCGTCTGATTCACCTCAATCTATCAACCCTGAAACTGACAGCTTGGTTTCTCCACTTCCTATGATTGCCAGGCATGAAAACCTTTCATCGCCTGTGCGCAATATTCTTATTGCATCTCATAAATTATCCATCAGACTAATCTATCTTAACAAATGGAAGAGGTTCTCTCTATGGACAGCAGATAAGCAAATAGACCCCTTGTCAGCCTCAGTCTCAGTGGTATTGGATTACTTATCACATCTTTTCCACTCTGGGGTGTCTGTCTTTACTATCCGTGTACATTTAGCAGCCATCTCAAATTTTCATATTGGTTTTCAAGATTCTTCACTTATGTCACACAGACTCTGTAAGACTTTCTTGAAAGGGGTTCTCCACCTAAAACCTCCCTTTAGAGAACCCGTACAACCTTGGGATTTGGCTTTGGTTCTACAGGCGTTGACAGCTCCACCCTTTAAACCAGCGTCCTCTTGTGATGTAAGATATCTCTCTTGGAAACCTTTGTTTCTGATTGCAATAACATCGGCCAGATGATTGTCAGAACTTCAGGCCTTATGCATCAAACCTCCCTATATTATCTTCCATAAGGATAGGGTATCACTGAGAACCAATTCTACCTTTTTACCAAAAGTGATGTTAGAGCGATCTATCAACCAGTCTAGTGATCTCCCAGTGTTCTTTCCTAACCATTCTAACAAGGGAGAGTATTGCCTGCACTCCTTGGATGTTCATAGGCAAATACGATTTTATCTGGACAGAACAAAATCTACCCTTAAATCAGACAAACTGTTTCTGGCTTTTTCTGGACCTAGACTGGGTCATTCTGTATCAAAAGTTACATTGGCTTCATGGTTGAGAAATTGTATCACCTTTATCTACAACAAAAACAATGTCACCTTGCCTCACAGAGTGAAAACTCATTCTACAAGGTCTGTGGCAACTTCAGCAGCTTTTCACGCTAAGGCTTGCCTCAATGATATTTGCTCAGCTACAACTTGGGCCAAACCTCATACCTTTATTCTTCATTACAAATTGGACTTGGCCTTCAGAGGTAGAGCTTCCTTTGCTTCCATGGTGCTCAGGAATGTCCTTCCATGAGGACCACCCAGGAATACAGGTAGCTGGGGACTCTGCCCCATCAATAAGGAATGAACAAAGATTAACAACATCAGATAAAGAAGTTATGTCTTACCATAATGTTCCATCTGTGTTGTTGATCTTGATTCATTCATTACTTCCCACCCTCCGTCCCCCATCCGGAGGTTCTTGGTTGATCTCATGTACTCTTTTCTTGTAGGTCTGTTATGACCAGAGGTTTCTTCTACTTTTATCTATCAACTTGCAAATTCGATCTGAGGTAACAGGAAGCAGAGCATTCTGGGTAGGACCTTGGCTCTAGAGTTTTTGGCTGATGCAAGCTTGATATTGGACGGCTCAGTTCCGAGGATGGTACCGATAACCCCATCAGTAATGAATGAACGAAAATCAACAACACAGATGGACTGCTATGGTAAGACATAACTTCTTTATTTATACTAATTGCTAGAGGACCTCAAATAGTGTTAGAAGAGGAAACAAAGATAGTAATGGTAGATTTGTGGTATTACATGGTTACTGGTAAGGAAGGAGGATTATGCTGGCATATATTTATATTATACCTAAAACTGCTATTATGGAGCTTAAGAAAATTTGGAGGGAAATAATTAGCTTTCATAAGGGAATATTACTTATATAATTTGCAGCAATGAGGATGTGTCCCTTGCAAGCCTAGCCATGTACCCCAGACATACTTAGATCCCCAGTATCATAGGTGCTTATAAAGGAGGGGTCATGTTAGTATGGAGTAACTAACTATTTGTGGAAGAGGGTTGTTAGGATAATGCTTTTCTTATTCGTGTCCTCTGTCTATAAGGAACATGGGGGCCAGACCGGGGTAAATTCATGATTTCTCATTTAATTTTCAGTGGTTCGTTTGAATAAGGTCAAGGATGAACTGTGTTTTACATCAGAAAATAAAAGTATTATATTATCAGTCTCTTGACTATTACAAACCTAGCCAATAACCAGATGACAGAATCAAACCCTGTACCTTGTATCTGTTAGGTATAGATCTTAATAATTATGCCAACCCCACTCCAATTTTGGAGTTGATTCATCCAATATGATCTTTCTAGGCAACATTGTACTCTTACATCTGTGGAGGGAACAACTGTAGTAAGTTGGGGGTTTGGGGGCCACAAGGCCTGCAGAAGCCACGAAATTTGTAGATGGTCAGAGATGCATTTTAGAGTTTTTAAACAACCTTTTCATCCAGTGAATGCCTGAACAAAAAACATAATCAATGAAAGAAATTTAGTCTTTACTCTTCAGCTTTGTTTTTCTCCTACATCCTTTCACATCATATGTAACCAAGACTACACTGTAATAACTGCAGTGCCCATAATTGTATTAAGCCATAAGGTTTTTGGATGCCCTGAGATGCATTTTAGAGGTTTTTAAACAGCTTTTTCATCCAATGATTGCCTGAACAAAAAACATATTACTGAAAGAAATTCAGCTTTACCTTTTAGCACTGTTTTTTCCTGCATTGTTTCTGCACATCCTAACTGAAAAAGACTGCCCTAAAATAACTAAATCAAGCAAGGGGCTGCTAGACACCCAGAAGTCAGAGGGTTATTGATGCTCTGAGGTAAAGTTAAAATATTTTCCTCAACCTTTTGATCTAATGATGGACTGAAAAAAAAGCATACCTCTCAACCTCTTAGCACAAGAAATCTGGACAAAGCATAAAGTGATGAGGGGACAAAGAACCAAAAACAGGGATGGATTTTAAATATTTCTCTCAAATTTAGAAAGTTGGTAGAATAACAGGATCTGTGTTGATATGTATTTTATGAAAGATGTGAGTCTGAATCTCAAATGTATGTCTTTATTTAGTGACTACGATCTTCAATGAATTGCCAGAAAACCACAAATTTTATGAGGAACAGACCAAAACTATGAGGCAAAAATCTGGACATTCTGTGAAAATCTGGATAGGCAGTATGATCATAAACATGGAAAATAAATTCAATCCTACTTTTTTGCTTACAGGAAGGAATAAGTTGCATCCAACTTTTAATGCCCAAAGCTGACCAAACACCCCTTCAAAATAAATTTGAAAAAGCAAATGCTTATGATGATACATATATCTGGGAATAGTACCTGCCCCCAGCCCCACCTCAAACTAGGTAGTCACTTTTTGTGTATCCCTCTGTGGTGTTCAACTGGGATTACAATTAAGGCATAAGTGTCCACAGTAATATTTCAAGATGCTACTGTCATATTTATATACAGCATGCCTCCTAAACTCCTACCCCCAAAAGGCAGCCACTTTCTGTGTACCCTTCTGATGTCAGACCAACAGAACGTAACATATTTGGTGTCAGAGATACATAAACAACATGCTTCTTCACTCTCTCCCAAAAGATAGCCACCTATTAATGTACCAGATGTTTAATAGGTTCATGGGTTCATAGTTATATACTAGGCTAATGACCACCAATGTCTTTATAAGCCTTGCTGTGCAAGCCAATCCAACTGTGCTCTTATGTATCATGGGCATTTATTAGGAAGGTGTATGTTAGTTAGGAAGTTTCTAGAGGTTATCTGGGCGGGGTTTGTTAGTTTGGGCATTGCTGTCTGCCTGTGCCTCTGTCTATCCCATCCATTGGTCAACATTACACTTAGATACGATTAGAGATAGCCTCAGCTTTACATGGATGGAGAGCCTGTTCCAGAGCATGGGGATCCTCTGAGGCACATATCTGTTTCATCAGCATGTCTTATTCATGTCACAAGTAAAATAAAAATGCTTGGATCTAGTGGTTCAAATACTGTTCATTTTGTGGATGTGCACAAGGTCTGTCAGAGCTGGTTCCATGGATGCCTTGCATGCCAGGCATATATCATCTCTCAGTAACCTGTAGGAGTCAGAGTATAGAGACAGGGCTTTAAGACGATATGTATAGGACAACATATTTATACCATGGATTCTCATGGTAAGGAACCTTTGTGGGTGTTCTGACTGTTGCATATGGTTGGCAAGGTACATGTTGAAAACAGCATTATACTTAATGATGGGTCTGATAAGGGCCAAATAAAGTGGCATTATGACTTCCTAGGACCTGGATGCCATATCCTAACTTATAATCTGGGAAACACTGAATGATTTTCTTACTATATTGACTACATGTTGGCCAAAGACCAGATTATTGTCTACATATGTTCCCTAATCCCTGACTGCCAAGTCAACTCTTAGGGGTGACTTATTGATGGAGTAATTAGCCTAGGTGGCAGTTTTCCCAAAAGGCACTATAATGCATTATTTGGCATTGAGTTTTAGCCTGTGGCTTTGGCACCATTCATTTGTCAATGTTAGGCCTTCTTGCAAGATGTCTGTATCATGGGGGAATCTATGCTAGCTCACGATTTGCAGTAATCTGCAAACTTGGTCTGCCAAAGGCCCTTGGCATTAGCCTTTACCTCAGATAAATAGATTCCAAATAGGAGCGATCCCAGCATGGAACCCTGAGGTACCCTGCTGGTGACTGGTCACTTAGTGGAGATCGTATCACTAATCCTGACTTCCTGGGTCCTTATTGTGAGGAAAATTAAAAAATAAAGATTACAACTTGCTACTTCTAGAGATAATATAGTGATCCTATACAAGCTATAGTAATCCTTCATACAACTCTATGAAGTTTGTGAGGAAAGCTAAAGAAATAATGACCACCTTTTTCCCAACCCAACACAAGATACAGTAACCCCTGACATTTAGGAGGAATGCTAAAAAATAATGTCAACATCCCAGCTACCCACACAAGTACAGAGACCTTCTGTGTACACCTATGAGCAGGGCATGTTTTAGACTAGGTTTTGGTTCATGGCAGCAGCGATTACTAAGCCCATGCATTTACACAGCCTTGGTATTTGGTGGCTGCCATCCCCTAGAGGTTCTGAAGATCTGGTATCCTGTGATGACAATAGGATCAGTTACTTTCATCGAGACAACCCCCATCAAGCAGATATAGCCACTTTTATGTATAGTTCAGATGTATGATCATGATAAAAGAGGATGACCATGTAATTCACCCTTGTTCCAAATAAACAGTTGTTACAAATTAAAATATTGCACATTGTCTCATATAATCACATTAGTCCTGCAACTAGAGGGGTGGGAGGTTGGTGTAATGGTTAAGGTGCTTACCTTAGAAACACAAGGTGCAGGGTTTTATTCTGACATGGGGTAATTGGCTAGTCTTAAAATAATCCATAAGGGCAGTTAGCCTAATACTAACCAATGAACCTAAAAGACCAAAGTAATAAGACACCAGCAGCAGGTATATAGTTACCTACCTCCAAGGAAGACATCAACGACTTTTATGTCTTGTCTGTCTCCGCATATCAGGTCGCCAGACTTCTCAAAGATGCACACTTGTCCTGCTTAGGCAGAAAGTGAATGTTTAAACTGAGCAAATTACAAGAGAATCAATTAATTTTACTTCCAGTTAACCCCATCACTCACCTAGCAGTTACACCCATGACATCTGATGGCTTACCTCTCAACTGTCATTGATTTTTTACTCATATTTTAGCACTGTCCCTCTTAATCCCTCCTAAAACTGGTAACTTTTGGAGAAAAAGTAATGAATTACACAATAAATAATGAGAATAATTAGAATTATAGACTTATTTTACTCAAAAAATGTATATTAATTCACATATTCCTATTGTGTCAATGTCTTAAGATAACAGTAATAATATTTTAAAAGTGTACCCGACTGTCCCAGATTATTTGTGACGTTGAGATCTGTCCCAATTTGTTGAGAGCTATCTCTGATAGCTATGCAATATTTCACCTCCACAGTCCACATAAACAAGTTAGCACACATTAAAGCATGTCATTCCAAGTTCCCCCACACAAATCACAAAGCCAGAGAAATATTACCCCAAAAATCTGGTTATTCAATACCAGCATCCCTGTTAAAAATAACACTTATCTCACCCCAAGTATCCACAAAAATAAATCCAGAACTATTACCAAAAATATCTGGTTAATCACTAACAGCAACAATGCAAACATACTTATCTAACCACCAGGCCACTCCTCTCATCTCAAATGACCACCCAGCAAAGCCAAAAATATTATTAAAAACTATATGGTTGATAACTGCTAACCTTATTTTAAAATACTACTGACACTAACTCACAACACCATTCCTTAAAGTTGAAATATGTCCCTAATTCTACAGAATGTCCCTGATTTTATTTCAAGTGCATATTGTGATGTCTCACTCTGGGCCAGTAATCAAGGAGCCTGAATCCTGGCACTGAGGAGGGATGTTCACTTGGAATAAAAATGGAAACACCCAATATTTCCGGAAAAAATAGCCAACCAATCAATCGGGGGAGAATATTCTAAAGGGTCATCTTTACTCTATAGCCATTTTTACTCTATAGCCCTCATTAAATCAAAACTATTTCTGTTGAACATATCAACAAATTCCATAGAAAATAAGACCCGTGCTCAACTTCATTAGTAAATTTTGGTGGTGGGGGATCGTCACCAGAAAGGGAATATCTAAATGACCCTCAGGAGGTGAGGGGGAGAAAAGGGAAAGGGAAAAAGAGGGGAATGAACTAGAGATTCCCTTAGAATATCCTCTCCTCCCTTCAGCCAAAGCCTTCATTATGGAACACAAAGGTTTGGTAATTCAGTACAACGTGGCATTACAACTAAACACCACTTGCTGTCTGTCTTCAGTGCGAGGTTGTAATCACCCATCTCCCATATGACTGCACTCAGTGACTAAAGCTTTGGTTTATCAATATCAAAATCATTCCCAGCTGCCTCAGAATGCACAGAAATATGTGTACCTTCTGTTATACAAATGAATAATTCCAACAAATGGGTTAAATTGCCATATCCCACAGCAAGTGAGGTTTAGTTTTCCTGCCACGTTGGACTTGTTCAAAACCAAAGGTACTGTTCAAAACATTAACACTGTTACTGAAACCCTGAATGATGGTCCAGGCTGCATTTTGAGTAGTCAAGAAAACAGGTCTGAATACTTTTTGAACTAGTTAAGGACAATGTTCAAATTTAAGGATATAATTGTGGATAAAACTGTAGATAATGGACACAACTGTTTTAGTTTAACTGCGCCTTTTGAAAAAAAGCTAAGTAAATTGTGCAATCTAAAGACTGAGAATGCTTATTTTAATGAATGCTCACATTTAAACATTGTACCACAGTGGTTTACGCTTCTACAAATTTCCTAATGAGATTGAATTTGAGTTTAATTTTTGTAGGGAATTTGTTGAAATATTTGACAGGCATTTTTTGATTTAATGAGGGCTATTATTAATTTTAATAATTTTAAGATAGATAAACTGATGAAGGAAGTAAATAAAATAATGAAATTAACAAGAAAATTCAGAATGATTCACTATTTAATCTAAATGAACCTTTATATTACCAGTTGTTTAAAATGATCAACAAAGTGAAATTTTCCAACTTAGTAAAAGGAAGAAAATTGTTAGAGATGTTAAGCAATATGAAATAAGGATGGCATATCCAGTGCTTGGTAAGATTAAAAAAGATAAATCTTTTGTTATGACTTGAGAAGTTAGTAATGGAAATAATGACTTAGGGAAATATAATAGACCCCCTACAGGGAAAGGATCTTAATGCGAGTGAAAATGGATTTAGAGACGATCATTTAGAATATCCCCCCTGTGGAGATTGGAAAGGTTAACCAATCAAAGGCGGGTACCAAATAACATTCCACACTGTGGGGGGAGTCACAAATAAGGGAGTATTGAAGAGACCCTCAGGAGGTGAGGAGAAAAAAAGGGAAAGAGAAAACAAAGAGAATGAATTAGAGATTCCCTTAGATTATCCCCTCCTCTTCACCCAAACCTTTCAGGACAGACCATTAATGTTTGGTAATTAACTACAAATGTTTTAATATTTTTAATTATAGTGGTAGAGATATTAGCCCAGAATATTTATCCCTTTTTGAAAAGCATTTTCTTTTGTACCTACCTAACCATATGGTGTGTGTGTTCCATTCTGGTGTTGAAATTATTTACTAGGAGGATTAACTTGGTACTTAAGTAGAAGGACAAACCTTTGGTAGATTATAATTCTAGGAAGTCCTTACAAACAAAAAGTGTCTACACCCTACCCCCATGAATTCAATAGTGGCAGCTTTGAAAAGATGTGTATTAATGACCTGTAGGGTTTAGCAAACAAAAATAAAATTCACTATGAGGAGAAACTTAAGTCAGGAAGAAAGATCATTGTTTAATACCTTGATAAGTAACAAGTCTCTTAGCATTATGAAGGGCGATAAGGGTGGGGGATAGATATTTATGATATGTTTGATTAAATTAGTGCAATGTTTTAGGTTTTAAATGATGAAAATGGCTACAAGCAAATTTCATGGAATGAAATTAACATCTGTTATAAGAAAATACACCTATGGTTAGATGATTTGCTTTTTCAAGGGATCATAGACCATTAGACACATAACATTTTTAGTTAATGACCACCCCATCATCCCCCAAATTTTTAGGATATGGAAAGATCATAAGGACATACTGAATATACCATTAAGACCAATTATTGCAGCAAATGGTTCTAAAATATATTCTCTGGCCATTTTAATGATAGACTACTCAAACCAGTGTTTTCTATTGTTAAATATATATTGAAAGATTCACAGGATTTTTTTGAGTAGACTTAAGCATAAATTGTTTCAGGAAGATATTTTGTTTGTTGCTATAGATGCGGTAGATTTGTTCAGAAGTATCCCACAGAAAGAGGAAATGGAATTATTCTATGAGGTATTATTAACCTTACATTTCCAGGATGACAGGGAAATAAAATCATAATGGAAAGTATGGAGATAATTTTAAATAATATTTTTTTCTTTTTTGAAGGGGAGACCTATAAACACATAAAAGGGGTGGCATTGGGGGCAGCTTGTGCCCCCAATTTTGTTAATTTGGTCATATTCTCCTGGGAAATACAATGTATTTTTAACTTAGGTTTTTATAAATTGTGCAAATTATACATTATATTTTTGAATAACATTTTCATCTTGTGGTTTGGTTCAAGGGTAGAACTGGAAGAATTTGTTATATTCATCACACTACTCAAGTCTTATTATTTATTTATACATATAATGAAAATAGTATTTATTTTTATAATACTAGAATGTGTAAGACATAAGAGAGGGTTTCATCCAGTATTTACAGTCAAAAAATGTTAGTAATAGCTACCTGAATTATGATAGTTCATCCCCACAAACTAAAGAAATGATTAATTGAGGAAGAAGTTATTAGACTGCCCAAAATGTTTTCTGACAATAATGTTTACTTTCAAGAATTTCAGAATTTTATTAAGATGTTTTTAGAAAGGGGATATCCATCTAAATTATTGGATGAAATTGTTAAATAAGTAACAAAGAGGAGACATGTTTGGTTTAAGCCACTTTAAGGGGTGGAGTTGCCATCTAGGAATGGTGATAACTAAGTGGAGAGTACATCCATTCAAGGATGGAAAGAAAAGAATATGTTTACTAGTATAAAGATTTTACAATGCAATATAGGGAGTAACTTGGTTAAGGAATTTATAAATAAAAATTGGATTATTTTGAGGGTAACCTGCATGTCTTCCCTTTTAGGTAATAAACCTTTGTTTGTCTTTAAGAAAGGTAGAAATGTAAAAAGGGCCTTGCAAATGCAGAAAAAATATGTTAATAAAATTGATATGAGTATGCCTAAATATGGGAAGTTCTATAGCAAAGGCTTAGTTTATCTGGCTATTTGTTTTACATGTTATTGTATTAATGTTGATAAAATGGAAAGAATGCTTAAAAACAATTTATGAACACCTTTATGATATTTTGAAGATAAATAGTAAATAATGCATTGAATAGTCATTCTAGTGAATGCAAAGGGCTTAAAAAGTTTTTAGTTTGCATTTTGGAAACTGTAGACTGTAATCCCAGAGAGCAGGGCATGGGCAAATACAATTGAATACAAGGAACTATTGTGACAAATAAGGTGTAATTGTTCCCAAAGCATGGGGTTAAATGAGCAGGTATCCTTAACTCCCCTATTGTATATAATCATGCATTTTTAGAGGTATTTTATTTTTTTACTTTGCATTTTTAGAATTTAATAGGTATGAGCCCTTTAATGCAAATTGATTAAGTAATGAACACTCTATTTAAACAACAATTGTTATTACAACTGGTAGCTCTGTTGAATTCCAGTGATTTGATATATGAATAAAAGTGCTTAACTACTACTTATGCTGTTTATTTAATTTATTATTTTACTGCTGTTTTATCTGGGGAAGAAGAATTAATAAATTTAATGAAAAGAGTATCTCTGACATTTGTGTGAGCTTGGCACTTTTTGGAAGTTGTATTCCTTGGAAGATTCGAACTGCACAAGTTTGAGTTCATGGTCATTGTTTTAGTGCAATTGCCACTTTTGGATTTATAGGCACACAGTGACATCATAGGTGGCTTCAGGTTCCTCATAGCTGGTGAATTAATTTAATACAAAACAGCTGATATTAAGAGTGTGTTAAAAATTTAAAAAATGCAAACAAGCATAACAATCTGTTCCAGTGGCCAAGCACACTTCTGCAATTATTTCACTGTGGAAGGTTCTTTACAGCTGTGGTAATTTTCTGCCATAGAGGAGCACTGAGAGGTTTTGATTAGTAGTCAGGAAAAGATTGCCATTGGCTAAGCTGTGAGCTAGGATATCAAGACCTGGAAATGTATTTGATAAATTATGCAAATGTTTAATTATATGTCTTTCACCATTGGCCAAAGTCAGTGGCAGATTTAATGGGTGGCACAAGGGATGTATGACCCTTTTTTTACTAGTCATAACCTGCTATCTGGAGTGCTGA
Source organism: Protopterus annectens (assembly GCF_019279795.1). NCBI lineage: Eukaryota > Metazoa > Chordata > Ceratodontiformes > Protopteridae > Protopterus > Protopterus annectens. The sequence goes on from NC_056729.1 coordinate 1,500,263,550, forward strand.
GGTTCAGCTGACAACACAAAAGTGATATATGCCTGGTCCAAGGTTTGGGGGGCTCTGAATGCCACCTATGTGACCAGGATTTGATTAATTGCCCCAGCACTGGAGGATATGGGTGGGGAAGAGAGAGGAGTGAAGAAGCATGTTCTGCTCAATCCCCTCCTGGGGAATGAGGATGGCTGCATACACTTGATACACCTGGAAAGTGCAATTTCTCTGGCGGATATGGGAGAATCCATTTCCTGTGCTTCAGGATTGGTGGGTGGGAATACATGACAGCAATGTCTCTTGCAGAAGTAAGGGAATATCAGTCCTGGACAGCCCATTGCCCTTTTCCTTCTCCTGCAGAGCTCAATATCCTCAATATTGTAGTGCTGCAAAAATAAGAAACATCCTTGAACCATCATAAATGAGTTCCTAAACAACAGGCCTCCCTTGGTTGACTCTTACTTTCAGAGAAGAAGGAAAGAGTGACTCATTTGGCTGAGAGGAGGTTGATAACCTGCAGGTAGATGAGCAAAAATAGTGATTCATGAGTACCTTATCACTGAAGAGTATAAGGTATAATCTGTAATCTGTATAAGAACTTCTAGATGAATCTGAAAGAAAGTATTCTTAAGTTTTGAGAGTTGGCATTTTCCTTTCATGTATAAAATCATTCTGCCATGTTGCTATGTAGCTCATTAAATAAATATAACTATTATCTCTTAAAAATATATTGCCTCATGTACCTTACTATATATGGGAATGGTTTGACCTGTCTCTATAGTAATTAACTGGACTTCAACTTGAATAAAATGCTATTATTTTTATTAGTTAAAACACATCACATAAGCACTTTCATCTCTCATGGAGACTTCTTTAGATAAAATATACTCACATTCATCATCCCTATTTATAAACTAGCTGACGTTCATCAACCAATCATGAAATGTTAGTAATTTAAAAAAATCCCCCTGTGTTAAAGGTGTACAAAGCATCTATTCCAATCACAAGTACTTGCAAAAACATTTTTCAAAATAGAATAAACTATAAAACATAAATAAAAATACAAATACAAATACATAAAAATCATGTTAAATTCCTTTAAAATTTATGTTAACAAATCTGCTTTTTCACTCAGAATGGGTTTGAGAGATACTTGATCATTCAGACCTGGGGGGATGATGCATTTAGTTGCAACTACCAGACAAGTTCTCTTTTTAACAAATGTCTTTGCAGTCACCACCCCTAGAATGAATGTGGACTTTTTCCAGTATACCAAAACTAAACTTAACAAAATTACTACACACAACAGAGTGCCTGCATAATGCATTAACTTCCTTTTTCTTCCTGAACTCATAAAGGTGCTCATAAATTCTTTATTTCAAAGCTCTCCATGTCTTTCCAACATAGTATTCTGAGCAACTGTCACATTTAGCTAGGTACACTAGTTTGTTGATATTACAATTCTCTTTCACAAAGGAAACCTTGGTGTGCAGTACATTGTCCAAAAACATTGTTTTTTTTTCATAATGTACATACAATATGCACAAGTTGCAGTACCAACATGTTTGTCTGTTTGTTTAACATTTTCTAAAATATATTTAAAATTCCTACCAGTTTTACTTACAAAAAGGGGTTTAGGCCCAACCAACTGGGAGACTTCATTATTAACCTTAAAAATACTCCAGTTCTTTATGACTTCCCTAATCTCTTGGGAATAAACATTGTGTTCTAATACTAGGGTTTTTTTGTATTTGTTGTCTCCCTTGTTCCTATTTTGATTAGTAAAATCCATCCCCAGCATATTTTTTTATTGGTTTGGTGAAGTTAGGACCATTCTTTTTTAGTCAATTTTCTGTCTCTGTAGTGCCTCAGCTATAATCATTATGCAGTTTTATTTTTATGTCTATAGAGTTTGTGTTGGCTCACAAAAAAAAAAAAAAGAGAGAAAAGCACAAGTGTATTTTATTAAATCTTCCCAAATCAAACAAAACAAGTCTCCTATAAGGAGTCATTGCATTGTCAAAACTAACTGGATGCAGACAAGCCAATGAACGGCGCACAATAAGATCACAGGATCATAGGAGGTTACTAGGCTAATCGCCCCAGGGCCCTTACAAGCCTAACCAAGTTCAACCCATGTTCCCAAGGGTGTCTGGTTCAAGTAGACACTAGAATCAGCACCTATTGCCCCTGTGTAGTTTTAGGCAAGTGTTTACTTGCCCTAGGAAAAACTACACTGTTTGGGATTTTCATTTTCGTTATTTTCATCTTGAGAAAATAACGTTCGACATTATGGACTTTTGGTAAATGAAAGTAGATCTGAAGGAAGCTACACTGCCCCAGTCACAAAACTATGTCAAAAATGGTGGGAAATGCAGGGCTCATTGCTGGAACAGCATTGCATACAGCTGGAAGATACTTCATGTTTGTAGGAATATGACAAGCATGGAGCTGATCTCATTTCAGAATTAAGAGCCATTAATCACTGCAACCAAAAACAACATGGTTGGGGAGACAACTGATAAGTTTACCTTGGAGTAGGAAAAAAAACAAATGGCAGTAAGAAAGTAACAACAGCAAATGCTCAAAGAGGCCTGGTCTGTCAGTTATCTCTGACACCTTTTTGTGATTTAAATGGAATAACCTTAATAAGGCAACATTTGCAGAATGTTGTAGTATCATCAAGATTTTATCACTATAATGAAACTTCAATTTATCTGCAATAATTAAGGTTTTTAGGAGCTTGTTTCATGATGGCTGGGTCTACTATGCATAAAAAGCATACCTCAATAAAAGCAACAACCTTTTGTTATTTTGTAAAGCAGTATAGCACAAAGAGCATATTCTGAAATACAAAAAAATAAAATGAAAACAAGCAAGCTCCAGAAGAACAGCATATTACTCTGCCTGTAACTTGAGTTGCTGCATGCTGATCGGACATTCAGTGCATGCCTTAGCAATGCATTGTTTACTTTCTGCAGGGATTTGCATTTTCAAAATGCAGCGTACTGTAAGTAAGCTTTGATTACAGCGTATACCATGTGGAGAAATGTAGCGAAGAAAAAAGGCATTGAACTTTTGCTGCCTTTGAACTTGGCTCCCTTATATGGTTCACTCACTAAAAGGTTTCTTTGCTGTGTGAATATCATATGCTTTTAACTAACTGGTTATTAAAAAGGATACTGCCTGATGAAATGCTGTTCACCACATTCAGAGACCTAGAACTTACTGACATTTTCTCTGTGTGAAGTCCCTTAATTAACTGATCGTTTATTAATTATTCAGTCAGTTAATTAACTGACAAACTGGTCAAATTATCTAGAAGATTCTTTGCATTCATGACCTTAGCAGCACAAGTAGAGTAAAATGAGCCGATGGAATGCAGTACCAGCATTTCATAAAGTAAAGCATGTGAAAGCCGACCACAAGCTATGTTTTTGGGGGTTAATCTCTGTTAGTAGCCAACATTAAAATGTAAAGCCTAATATAACAAATCTAGGTGCAACTAATTTAAGAGCTTTATATAAATCAAAGTTTACAATGGCAGACAATGAAAATATGATACACACAGTTAAGCCTGGTTACAACACAGGAGGCCTGGTTACAACACAGGAAGACAATAAAAGGTAATGCAGAAAACATGTAGTTTTACCTGACTGTACTCAGACTCGGGAGCAAATAAAACTGAAGAAAGAAGCTGTGACAGATGATCAAAACTTTAAAAGAACGGACGAGGTGGTGAAATAGGGAGAGCATTCTGATGTACAGCATAAGGGCCCAACCTTTAAAGATGGTTGGCTTTCCTCTACTAGATTAACCTGTAGGTCTTGATACTTGAAATTAGGAGGAGCATATATATATATATATATATATATATATATATATATATATATATATATATATATATATATATATATATATATATATATATATTTATATATATATTTATTTATTTATTTTTTTTTAAACTTGCCCTTTTGCCCACCTCAAAAAGAATATATGATTATTCCATTCTAATAGGTTTCTCTTCTTGACTGGCTGAACTGAATATAAGAATAACTGTGACTGTTTCCTCAAAACAAATGCTGTGTGGTACCTTTGCATAATGTAAGAATGCACATGTTTAGGTGTAGTTACACATTTCAAATAGAGTGGGGCCTAAAACTTTTCCTATACTCTCAGCTAATCCACAGTCTGCAGTGTACTCAATTTATGTTTTCAAATCATTTGTCTTCTCAAGTCATTTTTAGTTATTCACTGTAGCATACGTTATAACATATATTTTAGTATTTCCAGTTAAATTATCCTTTAGTACCTGCATTACATGATTTATATACTTTTTTTTCAGTTTGTTATTTATTATATAACAGTTTTATTATTGGAAAATACAAGCCCGAGGTCTCTTTCCAAACACCTGTAGAGAAAACAAAGAAACAAAAAAGTAAATAAATTGAGACATCTTACATATCCCTTGAAACACTATATAAACTAAAAAAAAAACAGGGTATAAGAATGCAGACAAGCAAACTATTACACAGGGCTAAACTCTGTTAGTTGGAAAGATCAAACTATAAATGCTAGATTAGTGAACTGAGAAAACATGACATCGGGGGTTAAGAACTGGTTATTCCAAATTACAGTTTAAAGCTTGAACAGGAAAATTACCCAGTGACACCTGAGGATTAGAGGCCCTGGCACTAGTTGAAACAGTAACAAGCTGACATAAGGTTACATTGTTTATATCAAATTGTCATTGACATTAGGATACCTTGAACAAGATTAAAGAGCAGGCATATACCCAAGAGATTTATGTGCAATTGCAAGTTCTAATTGAAATGCTTAACTTTCATTATTGCAGATGTTTGTGCCAAATACTGTCACACTAACACATGAATCCTTTCAGTTTTTGTGGTTGTCTGTATTTTTCATGCCTTTTTTAAAGACCCTGAGGATTTACTTAAAGAAGAGTACAAAAATTGGAGCGTAGATTTTGATGGCGGATAAGACCCTCCTAGAATGCAAGTTTTGTGACTGGATAGCTACAAGTCCTGCATATTCACTAGCACATCTCTTATTGCAAGGATTCTTTGTATTAAAGTAAACCTTTCTAATATTGTATGCCATTTATTTAAGACAAATTTGACAGACATGGTTACACCTAGAACAAGCTAATTATGACATGAGAATGCATCTAGCTATTTTGTATGTAAGTAGAACACATTAATAGAGTTACCATAACTTTAAAAGGAATTTATTATTAAGTCTCATAAAATAATAATAAAAGCATCACATAACTGCTGCTGGCTTCCAGGTGACAAAATATTGCAAATCCTGTTCCCTGCGGATATATTTTAATGTTTAAATGCCATGCAGGAAGTGACTTTTACACATAGCAGTAAAGTTGATATGCATAAATATAACGATACTTATTCATTTCTGCATCATTAACATTAAATGAAAATGACTGGTTTAGAAGTCAGGGTGTAAAAATGAAACACCGAGAACACGCAAGTGTATATACTGAAATATAGCAAACCATGAAAGAGCATTCCTGACACCAAAACAATTTCCATATCCACTTTTACTCTGGTTTACTTTAGCACTGTTAAGGATGGAGTAATTATGATCATAGTAAATAAAGTAGATTTATATTGGTACCTTTGCTATTGTAACTTGTTTATCGTTGAGGCCCTAGTATTCCCAATGCCACCTTATTTTAACAGGCTTGGACATTACTTCTTATTTACCTGTGGGTCTGAGTCAAAAGGTCTCTCAGTGGCACATTGGTTTGTGAAGAATAGGTGGACGTGTGGTCCACTACTGTTACTTTTGGTGACAGAGTAGGTTAATTAGTTTGGAGCCCTTGACCCCCCCCTTATCCACTAAGCAAACATATGGAGGCCATGCAATGAATGTGATGTTGGGCCTGCAAATACCATATTACCCCTGTTAGGCGTGTATGTGTGGATCCCCATCTGCCACTGGGAATTAGTGTGACACATGTGGCCCAGGAGCATGTCCTGTCCTTCTCCACAGAAAGAGTTGAGTGGGAAATTGCTTCAGCCCTGTCCACTCTCCACCAGCTCCAGCAAGAGCCTGAACAGTTAATCAAATTCAAGTCACATGGTTTATAGTCAAGGCTTCGTCCCTTTGCTAATGGAGATTTCATCATTATATAATTAAGGACAGCTGGACAAGAACTATGATCTTTCTGTCAGTGGAATATTATGTCTTCTTGTTTCTTCAGAGAGTGAAGCTGATCATTTGGAGTTTTTGTGTAATTACCAAGTTGGACACATGCTCAGTAGTTTCCTATAACATGGTGTCAGGTTCCAGACTAACAGTGTATTCCATGTAGCATACACCCACTGCATGTCAAGCAGAGTAGCACCCTTGTATCTTTAAAGTATATCTAGAGCTAAAGGTAAATCTAGAGCTGTAGAACTTGCTATAGACAGTCTATGTTGTGCTGCCCTCCTCAAAGCTGGAGGAAACTTTTGAATATATTTTTTCAGCTAAACTTGCAATGAACTGTAGATTGAGTGCCTACTACTTACCTATGCAGCTATGAACCTACATACATAGCTAATAACATGAGCTGGTAAGGGAAAGGAATCCAAGGAAACATCATGTCTGTTTCTACTGCTACTAACTTCCTATCTAACAAACTATCACTGTATACTTTCACCTGTACACACTCCTTCGACTACAATTTACTCAGCATACTGTGAAATCAGCAGTAGATATATCAGTATAGCTCCTTGTTTTTTTAAGCTCTCACCTTGCCTTTATTCTAAGCACAAAATACTTCTCTATCACTACCACTCAAAAATGCCTCCCGTGCAGAGACATCCTTTTCAATCCAGGCCTTGCAAATCCACTAACTAATCTAAATAATAAACAATCAGCCTTAACAAAAGTGCAATTTGACTAACCCTCCTTCAACAGTCACCTCACACTATACCTCTAGCTAACTCTACTTTACTAATACTAAACTGCATCCAATCCATACTAATAAAACCAGAACATCAACCACCTCACTCTATCATTCTCCCACTGGTCTACCAAAAAAATTGAATATTGTCACTATCAACCTCTGTAGCATTTCTAGCAAAATTACAGAACTGCATGGTTAGGTATCATTGAATACCTCTGATATTCTTGCAATCGCAGAAACCTGGTTTAAGCCTAGCATTAAAGATTCTGAACTACTCCCTCCAGATTATTGTATTATCAGAGCTAAGCTGAGAAGTCCCACAAGAAATAAGATGGGGTAGCCTTAATATATCCACATTGGTATAACTTCTTTCTCCCTCCAATCTCAATAATTCTGCGATCATCAGATTAGACCATAACTAACATTGTCCATACACCACACACACTCAACTACTTTGTTTACTCCCCCCACCTTCTGCTAAATTTATTTCACCCTCTATATCCATTTCTAGGCACTTCCACATAGGACCTGTCTCTATATCAATGATAAAAAAAAAACTTCTACTCAAACTCAAACCCTGCTTCATTACAGCTGTCGACCTCCCACCTGAATACCTAAGTATAGCTGCCAATGCCATAGCATGCCCAGTCTCTATTCTTATCAATAGATCAATAGCTGAAACCTGTGCACCCTTATTCTGGAAAAGAAAATCATATACTATTCCTGTTCATGAAGATGGCATCTCTGCTGCATTTCCATCTTCTGGCCTACTGCAAAATTATCACTTCTCACAAACATTCTTAAAGGATGCATTTGTAAACAACTCTTCCATTATCTCTACAAGAATGGCTCTTAACATCTAACCAATATGGCTTCCACCCAGCAGACAGTACAACTACTGCCCTGCTGTTATTCACTGACACTATAAACAAATACAGGGACTCAGACAAACTTGTTTCCTCCCTATTTCTTGACTTGCCTAAAACCTTCGATACAGTTTCTCACCCTAAACTCAAGTACAAAACGTCTCGACTTTAGACTATCCCCTTCTTCGGTATAATGGTACAATAGCTATTTAACTGACAAGCTCTGATTTGTAAAATGGCAGAATACTTTATTCCCTCTCTCTCTCTTTCTCTCTTCCCCTATCTACACATCTCTGTCTCCACTAGTGTAGCCCAAGGCTCCATTCCTGGTCCCCTCCTCTTTAATATCTTTATCAATGACCTCTATACCTCTAAAGGTCTAACCTCTCTTATACAATATTCTCATGATTCCAGACTTTTATGTGCATCTAATAATATTACACAAGAAGCTTTTTCCTTAGTTGAAAAATGGCTAGAAAATGTCCAACTGCTACTCCTATTCCTAATAAAACAAAATTATTTATTTTTCCCAAATCACCCATACATTTCAAAGCACATTTCAAAATCTTTTCACTAAACAAAGCTGCAATTGAAGTAGTTACTCATACAAAACTCCTTGGAGTGATTATAAATGATGAGCTTAACTTTTGACCTGCATGTTCAAAATAAAACGTAAAAAGACTCACCAAAAATTAGGAATGCTCTGCGTTCACAAAAAAATTTCCTTAGCAAAACCATCAAAACCGCTCTTGCCACTATCTAAATTCTACCATCTCTCTGATATGGTGAACACATACTAACTGATTCTCTGGCTGCAGTTAAAAATAAGCTAGAAGCATGCTCTAAGAAGGTTTCAAACTTTTCTACAAACAAACAATGCCACCTCCACCACTGTACTCGCCTTAAGGCAATGAATTCACTCAAACTGCCTCACCACTTAGATTACATACAGCTTATCGTCACACACAGCATTTTTACAAAGCTGGTGACTGCTCTGCTTTAAGTCCCAGTGTCCATTCCTGCTACCCTAATAAGCCACTTCAATCAAATGAACAGCATGTTTTTAGTGCATATAAATACCACAAATTCTCTGGCCAAAGTATCTACTCATACTTAGTTGCTAAAAAATGGAATTCTATCCTCTGCAAATTAGATCTAACTCCAGCATCTCCAACTTCAAGTACCTACCAAAAGGCCACCTAAATAAGATGTGGCTTTATTCCTGCTCTACCCTGGCAGAACTGGTCCTGCTCTCCCTGGAATATCCTACTTCTCCTTACTAATCCCCTCCATCCGAACATAATCAATCTAATTCGTAGATAAAGAACAAATATACTTTTGCCTAGGCTATGTTATCTAGCCTTGTCTGTTCCAAAGAACCGATCATATTATGTATAATGTCATTTCTAGGAAGTGTAACTTGTGAATTCTTATGCTATTGACAATATTCTTTTTCTCAACTTGATATCTTTGAGAAAATATTTGTACTTTGTGTGTATAAGTTCACAACTTATGAAATTAAGTTTTGAATTTTTTACTTAGTTAATATGTTGTTCTTCTGTATTTTGTTATTTAACTGTAACCTAGTATGTCAATGTGTAACTTTACTTCCTGGGCCACCTCTGAAAATGGCATTTTTCCCAGTCAAACTTTCCCCATAAACAAACGTCAAATAAATTAATAAATAAATAAATCTTTGGTCATAACCAAATGACATGCACACAGTTCCACAAAGAAGACTGCAATTCTGCCAGTAAAACACATACTTGCGCAGACTGGTATGAGATGTGTTTGTTTATAAAGGTGTCATGACAGATCACATAAGAACTATGACATGTGACTGTGGAATATACTTTTATATTAGGGGTACCGCATTATAAAGGTATATGTTTTTACCTTAAAGTACACAATGAAAGTAGCCATGGAGTAGAGTGAGCTGTATCAAAAACTAGTGCTTTTTGCTTGAACAATATACTAGATATTTTTTCTTGGCATTCTGACTGACCAGTCACGCAGTAATATCAATATGTGTTATCGACACCGGATCACCACTATTGTTTACAAGCTGAGGCTGATATCTGATTTTAAAACCTTCAAGTATTATTTTTAAAGAATGTTTGCCTCCGTATATCCCTTATACATAAGCAGGTCATTCAGTCGGTAACTATTATCACCATAACACTAAGCATTACAACAAGTTAAGTGTTCTTGTATGGACAGATATGGTAATCAATCACAGTCTCATATAAGAATGGTGACCATGACATTGTTTGTTGCCATTTCATGAATGATATATTAAAAGACACTAAATACAGTTTCTTTGACTAAACATTTAGGCCGTCTTTAATTATCTCAGTGCTTGGTAGCAGCCTGAAGTCATGGCAGTTATGCTTTTGGCTTGCTGAAAAAAAGAGAGATTCTGTAGTTTCAGCAACAAAGGACACAAAAGTAAGCAAACTTCAGAATCAAATTACTTTTTCAGCACCTCAATCTAACCTGCATGACACTGTTGTTAGAAGAGATTAAATCTACAAGCTTTCATTTTCTGAGCTTGTATGTTTTCTAAGTGACATGGTTTGAAGAACAAACTGAGAATATTATAAAGTATTACTCAACTAGAATATTGCAGCCTAATTCGGCAGTTGGTGCAGAAGTTAAGGTTCTAATCTGTACTTCCTGCAGTTGGTGCAGAAGTTAAGGTTCTAATCTGTACTTCCTGCAGTTGGTGCAGAAGTTAAGGTTCTAATCTGTACTTCCTGCAGTTGGTGCAGAAGTTAAGGTTCTAATCTGTACTTCCTGCAGTTGGTGCAGAAGTTAAGGTTCTAATCTGTACTTCCTGCAGTTGGTGCAGAAGTTAAGGTTCTAATCTGTACTTCCTGCAGTTGGTGCAGAAGTTAAGATTCTAATCTGTACTTCCTGCAGTTGGTGCAGAAGTTAAGGTTCTAATCTGTACTTCCTGGGGTACAGGCTTTGATTCCCTTCATTCTCATCTGTCTTATGTGTGATCCTGAGGAAATCACTTAACTAAACATTGCTACCAGGTTACCCCCTGAAGAGGGACTGCACACCCAGTGGGCCTACCTGGTTAACAAGTGGGTATTACATGGATTCAGTTTCTTCACCATTTTTTTATTATTTTATTATTTATTCGACATTTTTTTTACTGGGAAAGTCTGACTGGGTGGGTGTTTTCAGTGGAGACGCAGGGAGAAAACCTCCAGAGACAATTAACGTATGCCATTACCTTATTACAGAGCAACAATGAACGTTTTCACCTACAATAAATAATACGCAATAATGCATGGGACATCATTTTTACATAGAAACATACCTGCACATTAATTACAGACATTAGATATCACTAAGGAGACTATATACATGAGACAGGTGGTCTTTACAGTTATGTCCTTGAATGTCTTCACCTTATTCCCAGAAAACCAAGCAGCATGGATGACATTGGTGGCATGTCTATGTAAAAAAGGGGGCTAAATCATAGGCAGAGATGAAGGGAAATTAGCAGGGGGGGGGGGCATTTATTAACCAAAGCAGTAGGCTGGCCTGAGAAGGGGGAGGGACAATGAGCAGGAAGAGAACAACTACAAGATGTGACTGACCCTCTCTGTTGTGAAGCTGACCCTTTCTTGTATCATTTCAATTCCTCTCCTGTTTCATCTGTAACTAACCCCAGCTTTAATTCTATATCCTTTTAAGAATGTCAGAAAATTATACTCTGTGCCCATAACATAGTCTATAACTTAGTGCAAACATACAGTTTAAATTACAGTTGAAATTTTAGTTTAACATATAACCATTTAAGCTAACACTACATACTTACCAAAGCCTAAAAAAACACTTGGAGTCAGTGTTAGCCCGCTTCGCTCGACCTCGCTGCGCTCAGGCTTGCTCCCCTCCCCTCCCTGCCCCCTATTCCCACCCGCTCCCACTACTTCTACTTTTATTCTAACCCCTAATCACCTGACCAGTAGTCCAACCCCTAATTCCCTAACAACTAGCCCAACCCACTCATCCTACCTTCCCCCACCCTCCAATCCAGTTACATCCCACACTGATCCCACTCCCAACAACACATTCCCAGATAACACACCTCTACCCTCACACACAACCAACCAGGAATCCTAGTTGTACTACTCAGTCAAAGTAGTATCATGTTACCCACACTCACATCCCTATCACTAGCTCTACTATCGTTCACCTTCCTAACTTCCTTACAAACAGACCTACCACTGCACAACTACTCCTATCACACTACACACACTAGCCCACCCTTTCAAACCCACACACACTTCTACATCTGCCCTACAATCATAAATCTTACAACTACATATTACTCACTAACAAAAATGACACCAACTCACCACACTAAGAAAAACTCTCATAGACCAAGCTCACAAACAATTAATATTAAAAAAACACATACTGACACTCCTACAAACTCTGCTAACCTCTGGTAACATTCACCCAAATCCAGGTCCCCCCTCAGCCAGACAATCATCTGACTTGCTAATCCTAAATCTCAACATAAGAAGTATTACCAACAAGCTAACAGACCTACATGCATTCATAGCCCACTACAACCCTGATATACTCACCATTACAGAAACCTGGCTTAAACCTCGTATTCAAGATGAAGACTTTCTCCCCCCAGGGTATAATACACTTAGATCTGATAGAGCAAACAGGAAAAGAGGAGGAGTAGCCATTCTCTTCAAACACATCCTTAACCTCCAGCTCCTGCACACCACACCACCCACTTTACAAAATGCTGAAGCCCTATTTTCTGTCCTATCCATAAGAAACACCAAGATCATTAATATAATATGCTGCTACATATACCTCCAGGCAACAACTCACTCATAGTAGAAGACATCCTACACTGGACAATGGACAATCTACCTCAGGAAACAATCCTACTAGGAGACCTTAACACTGACTGGGCAGCCTGCAACTCCAGATGCCCCTCAACACATATCAATCTATATGGGTTCTCTCAAGTAATTGAAGAATTAACTAGAATAGATGAGACAACAGAGAGAATCCATACTGGACACTAACCAACTATCCCAAACAAAACTATACAGTAGGCTGTCTCCCAGATGACCTAAGTGATCATCGCCCCACCTTCCTACTCCACAAACACTCCAATCACCCCAAACCAGTGGTCTACAAATTCGTACGAGATGACCATAACCTTACCCATGATACCTAAATACTGTCCTAAGCCACTGCAACTGGGAACCACTACGGACACTTGGGTTAGACCAGGCAGTAGACAACTGCAATACTACCTTCTGTAACATCCTTAACAGTCTAGCTCCCAACAGAAAGGTCAGAGTTAAAGCCAACTACACACCCTGGCTAAATAGGAACACCAGAGCCTTACTAAAAGCTAGAGATAAAGCCTGGAAAATCTGGAGAACTGACAAAACCCCTAGCTCCAGGCAATACTATCAACAGCTTAGAAACAAGGCCAAGGCTGAATCCAAAATAAACAAACAAAACTATTTTCTTAGCGCCCAAAGGAAATATTCAAATAATCCACAAAAATTCTGGCATGCCATTAACTCCCTACTAAAGCCAGGCAAAACCACAACTCCAGCACCCAGCTCTACTAACAATACCCTAGACATAGCTTCTCAATTTAATAACCATTTTACTAAATCCATCTTAGCCCTGTCCAGTCAAATAACCAAAAACAGTCTAACTCAATCACAACCTAACCTATCCCACACCACCCCCTCTTTCAGCCTATCACTAGTGCCCACCTCAACTATCAAAAAACTCCTCCTAAAACTAAAGCCAACCACACTGCCAGCTGATAACATACCTCCTGCATACTTAAAACTGGAACCTACATACCCAAACTCTGGAAAGTATCTCACATCATTCCTCTCCATAAAGGAGGTAATTCTTATGACTTCTCCAACTACCGACCTATTGCCATCCTTTGCCCCTTATCCAAATTTCTTGAGAAATGCATCCACTTGCAAGTGATGACATTTCTTAACACACACAATCTACTATCTACCACACAACATAGTTTCTGTCCACATCACAGCACTACCACAGCCCTTCTATCCTTCACTAATTATATAAACCTTCACAGGAATGATAACGAATACGTATCAGCCATTTTCCTAGACCTCTCAAAAGCATCTGATATGGTCTTCCACTCCATTCTACTAGACTCACTAACATCATTATCCTTCACCTCCTCTACTACAGCCTGGTTCAGAAGCTACCTATCTGACAGGCAGCAATCAGTCCAGTGAAAAGAAACTCTGTCTAAACAACTTCCAACCACCACAGGAGTTTCACAGGGCTCTATACTAGGCTCGCTATTGTACTCTATTTTTACAAATAATCTCAATAGCTTTACACAACATGTCACACTCATACAATATGCGGATGATTCAACCCTGATCTGCTCCGACTCATCTCCCACCACCCCACATACACTCACTCAAGATACCTTTAACTCAGTAGAAAAATGGATATCAGGTATCCAACTAATTCTAAATCCCAAAAGGACAAAACTGCAACTATTTACCCCTAATAGATAAAAAAAATCCTCTCCTTTACCATAACATCTAAGGACGGCACCACCATCTCCCCTTCTAACCACACCAAACCTCTGGGCATTGAAATAGACAATAATCTCCACTTTGATGTTCACATCTCACATACCATAAAACTAGTACACAAAAAACTAGACTCCCTATACAGGCATAAGTCGTTTCTCTTACAAAAAGCAAGAGTCACTCTTGCACAAAGTCACCTCCTCTCAACTCTGTTATATGCAGCACCAATCTTTACCCAAATCAGACAATGTGACCTAGACAAACTAGAATCCTGCTACAATAAAATAGCCAAGTTTGCTACTAACTTAACCTATAGAACCCATCACTGTGCTGCACTAAAAGAACTAAAATGTCTTGAGCTACCACAGCTAATTAACTATCACCAGCTGGGCCTACAATATTCTCAAATATCTTGAAAAAAAACCCTCATTATCCAACCTACTTACTGTCTATACTGCAAAACGGTATCTAAGATCCAGTGAAAAATCTCTCCTCTCCGTCACCAAGGCAAACAATAATGCAGGGAAAGCGTTCTACTCCCACACCATTGCCAGAAATTGGAACTCTCTTCCCCAATCTGTGTCCACTGCCCCCTCCACATCTATATTCAAAAACTCTCTCAAATCGCACCTTCTTAGTACCTGGTTATGCCCTTGTATCATATAACCCTACCCATACTACTATTCACTCCCCAAACTCCTCTCTGATCATATGCTGGATCTCTGATCCCCTGTAGGCTTGGTCATCCGAAAGGGTATTTTTAACTGTAGAATCTTACTTGATATATTTTCTTTTCTTACCAATGTATAACTGACATTGTCTTTTTACCCATGTTCTATATCTTCTTTTACCTGGAGTGTTTTATTAATTTGTTGTTATATTACTATAACTCAGCATTGCTCAGCATACATGATGTAACCTGTTTTGTGTATTATGCTGGATGTACTGTATTTGTATAACTTGATGCTGGAACTTTTCTCCCTGGGCCTCCGCTGAAAATGGACCTGGTCCAGTCGGAATTTCCTGGTTAACAAATGTAAAATAAATACATTTATTGCAAATTCATTAATTTCATTAATTTTATTTATAAAACTGGGAAATGCAAACACTTTAAAAAGTTAATAACTAACTAAATAAATAAAACATACACACACACACACACACACACACACACACACACACACACACACACACACATATATATATATATATATATATATATATATATATAAACATAGCAGCAATATTTAAAAAAAATTGTCAGTGAAAGAAGGTTTCTAACAGTAACTGTGTAATTTTTTTATCATAGGAGTCAATAAAACCTCCATAACCAATGATATTCTAGGAAACGTAGGAACTTGAATTTTTGCAAGTCTTAATCAGGGAAAGTACCTGATTTCACATATCTGTGGTTAGAGAAACAAATGAATTCCTGTGTGATATTTCTAGCCTGGGTCTGGGCACCATCTACACCCTGGAATGGAGAACTGAGTGGGTGAGTAGAGCCATAGTTCACCTCCACCCTTCTAAATATAGGGAACCTAGATTATGCAGGTAGTTATTTAACAGTAAATACTTAAATACAGATCTAGGAGCACATAGGTGTTACTCCAGAACATAAAAACTCAGTCAAAAGCTTGCATGATGAATTACTGATCCTCTGCAAAAGAGAAAGTTGATATTTGAAGACAGAAGTTATATATTAATATGACAATCAAGATGCAATAATGTAATAATGAAAGGTCAAGTATAACTGTTTGCTAGAGTCACAGAAAGAATGTGAAAGAAGGTGTATGACTGAAGTGGCATCCTTCAGATGATAGCTGAAGAAGCCCAGATAGCTGACAACTCCATCCTTCAGTGGACGTGTATTTATCAGGAACCATTCATAGAGCTTTCATCTTCTCTACGAACACAAACTGATTATCTACAAAGAAGAAGAGATGAATTAGGAATGGGATGATCAAAGTACAAATAGTGGCATACACGTGTAGAAAAAGGTTTTGCAGGATTAACTACAGTTATCTACTTCTCCTCCAGTTATGGATGGTGTCCAAACAGTCTACCAAAGTCCTGAAAATCAGACATCTGGTCCTGAGGAAAGGAGTGGTACAACTATCTTCCCAGCAGTAATATCCAATTCTGTCCCTTTAAATGTCCATTGTGAAAGGCAATATATGCAATGTGAACAAAACTGAAGCAAAAATACAGACCAGCCTCACTCTATCCTCAATAGGATATCTGTCCGAGGACCTGAGGTCTTCCTATGGAAGTGACTCAGGATGTATGAGGTAAACCAAGTAATAGAACGTCTTAAGACACTCCAGCCTAATTTTCAAGCTTCCCATCTCTAGAATGTGGAACTCTAACACTCATAGGCAAAATGTGAAACACATACTAACACCTTATTAACATCTTCAACTAGGAAGCTTACACAATGGTTAAAATGTGATACTTTATATTTGTAAAATGGTATTTTCCTGAATTAATATGTCAGTGTTATTTACTATGGATATCAGTTTTAAAATATTCTTAATACTGAATGTATGCTAGACCTTTTGAATGTAGAACTGTGAGGTACATGAACTTTTTAAGACTCAAAATGAGGAATGTTCCTCATAATGAGGTGCACTAACTATTGCTGTAAATGCAGTCTTAATACTGTAGCCCGCTTTCCTCAAAAAATAAATAAATAAATAAATAAAATAAAATAAGACAGAATAAATATTTGCATAATATAGTACATAGGCCCAGAATTTCCATTTTGCTATAGTCTTGATATGGTTTCTTGAAAAGAGGGTAATTAGCACCTCTTTTAAATAATTGGAAAGAAAATCATTCTCAAATAA
Source organism: Protopterus annectens (assembly GCF_019279795.1). NCBI lineage: Eukaryota > Metazoa > Chordata > Ceratodontiformes > Protopteridae > Protopterus > Protopterus annectens. The sequence goes on from NC_056729.1 coordinate 1,500,280,786, forward strand.
ATCTATGCAATTGGAAGAATATTTGAGACCAGGGAGGCAAGGTAAGATTTAATTACCCAGAGTCCACTGTATAGTAAGTTTTTTAAATAGCCAAAACTGCATTCATGGCATCTTAGTAGTAAGAATATGGGGTCTCTATCAGATTGTCGAATGATGACAACTTAGAAGCTTCAAACATCAAACTTGAAAGTTTGAAGTCTAAAAACGTCGAATGTCAAAAAAAAAAAAAAAAAAACACTGACCCCCCCCCCCCCCAAAAAAAACGAAACGCTCTATACAGGGGGGCAAGCCCCTCTGCACCCCCCACACCCAACACTACTTAAATATACCAACTCCGAGATCGCACTACAGTGAAGTAAAGGGAAATCTTCTCTTCCCACACTGTATGGCAATCTCCATTATACATTTCGACGTTTTTACAATTCGAACTTTCAAGTTCAAAGTTTAGTGCTTCGAACTTGTCAGCATTCGACATTATGATATAGACCCGGAATATGTAAAGTTAGACAAGGAATAAACTGAATAATCAGTTCTAAGACCATTGGCAGGTTCAATGCTCACAATGGAGGATTATAGCATCTTACTAAGAACAGTGTAAAAGAAAAAGAACTATACAGACGCTTTACATATAACTGATGTTAATGCTCTTTATTATTTATTGCCATTTTTGTAAATAACACCTTTAAACTCTCATGTTACAATTGTGAATCCAAGCATTATAATGCATGTTTATATTACTTCATACATACTGTATTGTTTGCAAACATTTATATGGTATTTGTAATACTTTGTGGAGCTTTTCTCCCCATGCCACTACTGAAAAAGGGGGCAAGCTCAGACATACATTCCCGGTCAACAAATGTCAAATAAATAAATACATTTATTACATAAGCTAGGCTGCACAATTAGTATAACCCACATAATGACATACGTTGATGGTTCAGTGTAGCACAGATGGCACCAGACAATAGTACTGTGTTCTTATTTGATTTTTCTGATGTGCAATAAGAATCATGCTCATGCAGTTTAAGTCCCGCACTAAGTACACATAAACCTCTATCCTAACCTATTGAGCTCATCAGTTCATCACTGACTTATCTCAATAGGTTTAGGACATGCAAGTTCCTGAGCGAATGTGCCCAGAATTATATATATATATATATATATATATATATATATATATATATATATATATATTTATATCTATATGGTAGCGTTGTGACCTCACAGTAAGACGCTGTCTGGTTCGATTCTCAGCTAGAGCGTCTTCTGCGTGGAGACATGCGTGAATGGGCGTACCTTCATTGAAGGTTGTGCATCAGAGCTGGTAACTTGGCACATAAAAATCAACTACCAATCATTAGCGGACCAGAGTTCCGCTGTGGCGACCCCTATCCGGGAAAAGCTGAAAGACACAACAACACCAAAAAAAAAAAAAAAAAAATATATATATATATATATATATAGATGTATATATATATATATATCACTGCACACACCACAATAACAATTAAAAAGGTAGAACCATATATATATATATATATATATGTATATATATATATATATATATATATATGTATATATATATATATATATATATATATATATATATATCACACAGGACAAAATCAGAACAATCAACACTACTCTTATCCAGCACTCAGTTTTTTACAGACATAAAAAATATATCCAATGACTGTTTTAGTCCCAAATTATTCCAGTGGGGAAATCAAGTCAAATAGGTGGCTTTGGCAAGGAGGAACAAAGGAAAGGCTGCAGTGAAACTGACATTTTCTGTAGGCTAGAGACATTCCATGCTGGGTTTCTATCATTTATCATCAACTCATGCATTGACGTTACCCAAGATAACACATCTTGGGTGCTCAAGCACATCAGTCACATAATTTGCAAGCTCCTACAAAAACAAAATCCAGGATGACTGAAGTCATGACATATGTCCGTGTTACTAAAAACTAAAAAGCCCAGAGGAGTTGGAATTCCGCTATATACTTAGTCTGGTTCAAGGTGGAGCAGAAATGTTATTCCATTACACAAAGGTAGAAACTCTACTGATCCCTCTAGCTTCAGGTCTATGGTAATTCTGTCTCCCCTATCAAAAATACTGGAAAAATATATCCATAGACAGCTCCTTGACCATCTTCTCCAGGAAAGCCTCCTAACTCCTACCCAAAATGGCTTTCGCCTCAATCACAGCACTGCTACTGCACTCATTTATTTCACTCAATCTATTGCAAAAGCCCGTGATAACAACAAGTTAGTCTCCTCCCTCTTCCTTGACCTTTCCAAAGAATTTGACACTGTTTCACACAAGCTACTTCTATCTAAACTAACTAGGCTTAACCTTTTCAGCTCTGCTTTATGTTGGTTATCTAGTTACCTCTCCAACAGATTTCAGTCCGTTAAATGGTTCTCTGCCTCTTCCTCTTTCTCCCAGTTCAAACTGGAGCTCCCCAGGCCTCCGTTCTTGGACCTCTACTATTCAACATTTTAACTAATAACCTCTACATGGTTTACCCCCACTCCTCTTTAATACAATATGCAGATGACTCTACAATTATATCCTGTTCTAACAACCTCTCACATATTTTCTCCCTTAACCAAGAATCTCTCCACTCTGTAGAACAAAGGCTAACTAGTAACCGACTCCTACTCACTCCATGAAAACAAAACTTCTCCTCTTCCTCCCTAAAGCACTCCAACAGCACAAAAACACTTTCACTGTCACCTCCCTAAATAGCACAATTATTTCAGTAGAACCTCACACAAAATTACTTGGTGTAACAATCAATGATCAACTTACATTTGATCTCCACATCCAACAAAGCATAAAAAAAACTCAACAAACACTTGGCATGTTATACAGGCATAACAAGTATCTCACAAATGAACCAAACCATTTCCTTGCACAGGCCTTCCTAATTCCCACTCTATTGTATGTTGCCCCTATCCTCACCAACATACAAACCAACCTGATGTCTAAACTAGAATCCACCTATCATAAAATTGCCAGATTCACTGCAAACTGACCCTACCACTCTCATTACTGTCTAGCATTGAAAAACCTGCAATAGCCAGAATTTCACAAGCAATTAATTCTGCCCCAAATTCACCTGACTCATTCCATCCTATACAAATCCTTCTCTTGTCCTACTCTTTCTGATCTCATCTCTTACTACACTCCAAATTGTACACTTAGAAGCTCTGACCAACATCTCCTTGAAATGTATAAACCAAATAAAAACATAGATAAACTCTTCTACAAGCACTCTGCGGCTAAAGGTTTGAATAACATACCTCTGTGCTTCAGAACTATAACTACCACTACATGTTTTAAAAAAATCTCTAAAAGACTACTTGCTAAATTCCTAGTCCTGCCTATGCCCAGACCCAACATAATCTATCCTCCACCACCACATTATACTGCCCTCTCATTTCTGTTTCCTTCTACAGCTATATCCTGGAACTAACTCCTAAATATAGGTAGTCTTTAAATATATTAGCTCACATAATTATCTCTGACAACCAACCTCAACTTTAGCCATGGCTAATGATTTGTACGGTACTTGAATGTTATTATTTGTTCTCTTTGCTGTATCTTACAACTGTCTTGTACATGAATTAACATGAATGTATCTTATAGCTTGTATGTGTATAATTTGGAGTTTACAGGAATGTATTCTTGTATTTTTCTAACTGTAGCTTTTCTCCTCGGGAATCCACTGAAAAAGGGTTTATACCCAGTCGGACTAACCTGGTCAACAAATGTCAAATAAATAACATAAATAAATAAATAACTGGCCATCCACTGATAACTCTGTATCTATGGCCAAAATAACAAACAATCCATCTTGTGCAGTGTTCAGTATGTGAAGCCCAGAGTTCTCATCTAGCAAAATGCTAGCTTGCTTTATTTATTTATGGGTAACTTGGATGGTGGGTTAGCTCCGGGAGTCTTTTTAGCCATGACCAGCACACAGAGCAGATGCATGTGTCCTTACAAAAGGCTTCAGAAGAGTGCCTTAATATTGGTAATATGCATAAAGTTAACATTGCATGTAAGATAAAGTTAGAAATAAGCATATGATGTTGGTTCTGCACACTATATGTCTTGCAACAAATTCTCAGTCATTATTTACAAACTTATATTGCCAAGAGTATTCAACACTCTATAAAGAATAAATAAGATTTGCATTCATATGCTAGGTCTTGGTGATCAGATACAGAGGAGGTGGCAGGCCTCACATCTACTAGATATACAAGGACGATCCTCACATCCACTAGACCTGCAAGGCTTGTGATCAGACAAATTAGAAAAAAATGCAGTCCCTTTATACTAGGGATGGTGTTGAGATCCAGGTATTGGGTCTTCAGAACCATTGGATCACTAAGAATAGATGTTATGTAAGACAAAGGTAGGAAGAGGCCTAAACCATAAGGATGGACATATGCACTTGTTACTACTTTTTTTATATAGAAGAAACAGAAAATATATTTTCCATAGCTTACACATTTGTATATCAAAAGTTTTCCATTGAGATTTTGTAAAAAAATGTCATAACTAACAGAAACATCTATAAGCCAGAAAGTGCCACCTAAGCGTAAAATCTTTTGCATGTGACAAAATAAAATTTTACTTGTTAATCCTCATTTATATCATATTTAAGGAAATTAATATAGTTAAAATCTACAGGAAAGCAGAAAGAAAAATATTTCACAGATGATTTCCATCAGTAATAGTCATAACTCCTTTAATTATGACTAATTATGCATTTAAAAGCAATGCATACTCATACCCCTTTAATGTTCACAAAAATGCTTATTAATAGAATTTATAAACATATTCCTAATTTTACAATATGCTGAAACAAATGTTAAGTATGAGCTAACATTTTACATGCAGAGTCCTTCTGTACTCTTGATGTTACTTACATAGGTAAAGTTTTTTTGAACCCAAATGTGAGTGGTGTTATTGTAAAAATGCACAGTCTAATTCCTTTGCTTGTTTGTTCATTTGTTTGTAGTTTCACAAAGCCATAAGCTATGCATGAGAGGCATGGACTGATATCTGTCTTTAATTTGTGCACAAAATCATGAGATTGCCCTCCTCTTCAGTCTTGTTAAACACATTCTATGACAAAGATGAACTCTGCTTCCAAGGACCAAAGGGTCTATTTCTCTTGGCTGGCCCCTTATTAATATCACAGTCTCTAGGTCTGTGTAAAGCTGTTGGGATGATAAAATGATAATCTTTCTTATTCTGTTGTTTGCTTGGAAATACTTCAGTCTCATATTTTTCATTGTCTGTCCTTATGTTCTCTTTAAAATGATATCCAGTCATAACCAATATATTTATTTTAACCAAATATATGCTCGTAGTCAGTGCTCTAATTCCTTTATGCCTCACAAATGATAGACCTTCTTTACTTTGTTGTATCCTTGCTTTACGAAAAAATATAACTAAAAATGAAAAGGCAAATCCTTCCTTCTCATTTTGAACTTATTTTCTTAATTGCTACTATATACACTAGAGAAAGTAGCACATTTAGAGTAACATTCTATAAAGATTCCATTAACTGAAATGCTGACCTAAATAACAGAGAAACACTATTGAACCATTTTGTGGTTAACTCAAAATTAATACTATAAGTAGAAAACTACAGACAATCAATACCAAAGTACTCCATAGTTAAATTATCTGTGATGACTGATAAATGGGAAAATGATGAACTGAGAGATTCATTTCCCTTTAAGGTCTTGAGAAGCTTTTAAAGACTGATTCTTATTGAATTGTCTGTTTTACTTGGTTTCATTATTTAAACTTTATTTATTTTTCTACTGTTTTCAAGTTAGATTTTTCCTCCTCAAAGTTAAGGATTTTAAATATGTTAATTCATATATTTAGCCTTTACTAACCAGGTAGTCCCAATAGGCTACTGATTTATTTTCAGGGAAGATCCAAATGGTATTTATACTACAAGGGAAACTTGACCAGTGCCTCGAGGGACTTCCCCTACTCTTTCCAATAGGTGTCATGGAGTATTCCCTTCTCAAGCTCGAAGTTTCAAAACTTTGAACTGCAAATGGTTGAGACCATAAGATCGAAGTTTTGTAAATTTGAACGTTTTGAATGGAGATCGCCATGCAAGGTGGAACGGGAAATTTACCATTTTCCTCACTGTAGTGCGATCTCAGAGTTGGTATATTTATTTAGCAGGGGGTGTGGGTGTGCAGGGGGGGGGGCAAAAACAAAAAAAACATTTTTTTTTTTTTTTTACTACAATTTCAAAGTTCCAAAACTTCAATCTTATGGTCTCAACCATTTGCAGTTCAAAGTTTTGAAACTTTGAGTTTGTAAAGTAAACCCATCATGGGACCTTTTACATCACATCAGAAAGACAGCACACTTAGGAGTATAGTCTCTCCATTGTAGTACATTGCAGGGACAGCAATCCATCGACCTAGGGTAGGAACAGAACCCACATCCTTCTGCACTAAAGGTGATGGTACTACTTGCTGGGCCACTGACAATACTCTTTGGAATGAACATTCATTGAATGCTTTTATGCTTTATGAATAACATTTCTAAACATGGTATGTTTTGTAATCTCATCTGAAAGTAATAAAATTATGTAAAAAGAAAACAAAACACATGAAAGCTCTGGAAGACCCACTCCAAGAAATATCAAAAACTTTTGTTTCACAGAAATATAACGTGCTCTTGCCTGACATATATTCAGCTCCAAAAAAGTAGATTTAGGGGATAAAAGGGAAATTATGCAACTATCAATTTTGTCAGTGTAAAGCATGACAGAAGCAAAATTGTAACAAAAACTGCAGTCAAATTATGATAATATTTCTTTTGAAGAAAAATGAGATCACAATTTCATTTGGGATAGTTAATGCACAGTCCCTTAAAGGGGCACTGCTGTTTATCCAAAAAGTAGTGTAATTGCACTGAATTAGTGATACAGTCTACCACTGAAATGTACATTTACTTTATTCAGGTTAGAGAGTAAAAAACAACTATTCTGTTTTTCGCATCCTACCTGCATACTGTTACCATCATTGGGCCTGAAGAAAGGGAAGTTATTTCTTGCCTCAGACAGTTTGTGTGATTCTGAACTGATTTCTGAAGTTAAGCCACCATTAACATTGATTAGGGCCCTGGGTTTCCACTAATGTGACTTTTTAAATGTGGTTGTGACTTTCTGCTCAGTTTGCAGAATTTATACCGTTATAGGTACCTTTCTATGTGTGTGTGTGTGTGTGTGTGTGGGGGGGGGGGGCACATGCATGCATGCATGTCTGTGTAGAGGTGTCTATTTAAATTATTATTTCGTACAATGATATTTGAAGTTTATTTCATGTAATGTGATCAGCAGTTATGTACTTAATTACTTACATGTTAAGTTGATGCTAAGGGAAATATCAGTCAGAAATAGAGTAGTAAGTCTGAGACTACTATCAGCAAACTCACAGCTGCACTATAAAGACTTCTGGAAGGGGTATGTAGTGGCAAACACCGCAAAGAGAAGAACTTCAGGTTTCCAGCAGAAGCTTCATTACTGATTATGCATCATGTGCTCCCCTTTCCTTGACACAGGCTCTTTTCCCCCACATATATTAACTAGTTGTTTTATGGTTAAGGATAGATCACAGAGATATCTGTCTTCCACTATGTGTAGGGGTGGAGTGTGTGTGTGTGTGTGTGTGTGTGTGTGTGTGTGTGTGTGTGTGTGTGTGTGTGTGTGTGTGTGTGAGTGCACATGCAGTCATGCATGTACACACACACACACACACATATATATATATATATATATATATATATATATATATATATATATATATATATATATATATATATATATATATGGGTCTACCTTCTTTTAATGAAATTATGTTTCAAAGAATGTTACTTACCAAATCCCACTTCTCTGAAGCTGCATTCCACTGAAAGCATGGACTGCCAAAATTCTTTCCCTGTGAAAGGAATCACTTGGCCACCATGGTGAACTTTGCCCTCTCTTCAGTGTAGTGTGTTTTTGGAGTTGGTATGAGCAGCTCTATACTGTTCCTGCACAGAAAGCCATGCAGGATGCTAATCAGCTCATTTGCTGGCGAAAACCATGCAAATGAGCTGATTGAGCAGTCCTGCAAGGAGGCTAGTCTCCATGCAGGAACAGTGGTATTTGCAGAAATGTATTTGGTTACTAACTGAATACATTTCTGCAAATAAACAAACGGAGCCCTGACAGTACCCAAAAAAGCATGTATTAAATACATTGGGCATGTCAATGGCCAGATATATGGCCACTGGTATTTAAAAAAGACCAATATTGTTAAAAAATAAAGTTAATTTTTTTGGCCTATCTCGGCCATTTAAGTATGGGGAAGTGCCTCGCAAATGGATTGGTGGGGAAAATAAAAAAAAAGGAAAGACAAGTGTAGGGGAAATCTGCATTTTGCCATGATAGTCAATGGCATGCAGAAGGTAAACAATGGCAGGGAACACTGATTGCTAAGGGGGAAGCCTCATGTATAGTGCAGTAACTAGGGAATAAGGCAGTGGGGTATGTTAATGAGGGGACTTATACTGAATCACAAATTCCTTCTAAGTGTCACACTGCACCTAACTGTATAGGTGCTCTAACACCACTGTGTTGACAGGAGGAGCAACTAACATGAAAAGAGGGTGTGTCATGCTTTCTGTAAGCAATTGGAGCTCTGTTGGCCGGGTTTGGGCGTTGCTAAGCACAGCTAAATGAGGGTGTCTGTCTGAGGCTGTATAGTCTTATTCCATGGACTGAGGAGCATGTTCGCAGCCAGAGGAGGGCCATTTCTTGCTGTTTACACTAGCTAAACTACACTAGCTAGGTGGTGTGCTGGGGATTAAATAGGAAGGACATAGGAAATGCAAAAGGAAATAGCAGAACAAGAGAAATGCAGTACAAACAGCAATATGCGATACTGCAACACATAATGGGCACTCATTAATACAGCTGGCAGGTGGCTGCATAGCTGAAAATGGGAGGAGATGTAAAAAAATAAAAATAAAGGGCAACAACACAATAAAGGAGAAATTAATTAGTAATCACTAATATGGGACACTTGCAACTCACAATCGGCCATGGAAAGCACACAATAATACAGCTGGCAGGTGGCTGCATTAGCTGAAAATGGGAGGAGATGTAAATTCAAAATTAAAGGGCAACAGCCAGCACAATAAAGGGGAAATGAAGTAGAAATCAGTAATATGGGACTCTTGCAACTTACAATGGACAGGAAAGTACATAATAATACAGCTGACAGGTGGCTGCATAGCTGAAAGTGGGAGGAGATGCAAGTAAAAAATATTTAAAAAAAAGCAACAGCAGAATAAAGGCAATCATGCACACATTACCAGTAATGCCTCTAACACTCACAGTGACCAAATCAAAGCCATGAGTAATATAGGTGGCAGCTGGAATGTATCATAGTCAGCCAGTCATACAGGCAGCATCTGCAGTACCACAGTATAAAGTATGGAAACACCCTTCAGTCTGTTTTTTCCTACAAACTCTGCACCATTGGTGTATACATGTGGGGGACGTTTAACTGGAAAAATGTTAGGGGCTGCCATTTCTTTGATCCATTAATATGTGCCAGAGGCTTAGGGCAGAGAGGAGGATAATGCTGACAACCACCCCGGACTCAGGAGGAGGAGAAGAGTGTTCAGACCCAGGGTAACCTACCAGGGGCTACATGACCTGGAGATAGTAGATCGCTACAGGGTAGACAGGGACATACTACAGCAAATTGTGGAGCTATGCTGGCCTCCCCTCACATCCAGAATGAAAAGAGGAAAACCCTTCCCAGTGGATACTAAGGTATGTGCAGCCTTAAGAATACTAGCTACAGATACTTTCCAAAGACCTACTGGGGATATCATGGGGGTGTCAGAGGCATCTGCATCCAGAGTACTCCACCAGTTCCTGGATGCCATGCTACCAAATGCCTGTGACCACATGTACTTCCCCAACACTGGTGAGGAATTGACCAGCAATATGTGTCTCTTCTACCATGTAGCTGAATACCCAGAGGTACTGGGTGCAATAGACTTCACACACATCCACATCAAAGCATCACACAGTGAGCAGAGTAGGGTCTACATAAACCACAAGGGCTTCCCCCTCCATCAACTGCCAGGTCGTGTGCAATGCCCAGGGCATTATCATGAATGTGTGTGCTGGCAGCCCTGGAAGCTATCACGACTCCCACATCTGGCATTCCTCACAGCTGTATCAGGGATTTGCCAGGGGAGACATCCCATATGGCCATCTGTTGGGGGATGATGACTATGCACTGGAGCCATGGATGATAGCACCCATCAGACATGCACACACACCCATGCAAGAATGCCATAATGAGGCAGAGGCACAAACCAGGATCATTATAAACTGTGTGTTTGGAATGCTCAAGTCATGGTTCCACTGCTTGGACATATCTGGTGGAGTGTTACAGTACTGTCCACTCATATGTACATACATGCTCATAGTATGTGCCATGCTACACAATATGATCCTGTAGAAACAGCTGCAGCAGGAACAGAATGGGGAAGGGCCACACAGCCCTCCACCATTGCCAAGGTCCCCACAGGGACAGAGGGACTCAAACAAGGAACCCCCTGAGCCAGCCCCTGTAGGCAGATGGAGGCATGCCCAGTATGACCTGGCCTTGCCAAAGAGGCAACGTATAGCACACACACTGACACTGTAGGGAACCAGGGACTGACAGATCTCTCTACTCACACACACACACAGTAAAAAGGAATGCACACGCATCACACTACCTGTAACTTACCATCCAACATAGACAGCCCTCAAGCTCCGTACACACAACTACCACAGGCACTAGGTAAGTCAGTTACCTTAACACTAAATTAATATATCAGTATGTTCTGTTAGCATATGTATGGTATTGTTGCATGCATGCAAGGGAATGGGGTGGACTACTGGGATAGCAGCAGACCACTGACAGCTATGTGGGACACCAGGAAATATCTGCCCAATACTGGCCTCCCAGCACTATGCAGTAGTAACCAAGGTGGCAAATCTCACTGCAGTATATGCATGGGGCCATCTAATTGGGGGGGTCATAGCTCACAGCCATGGATGTCAGTGTGGGGTCCTATATGCACCCCTCAGACCCACACAGCAAGTCAGATGTAGAAAACTAGAGAGAAATGTCAGGAGAAGCTCCACAAATGGCAGCAATGTTGATTCACCCCCTACAGACCCACACAGTCATAGCACAGCAGGTCTTTCAGTTGCAGTAAGGCTCTGAAGGGTAACAAGTCTGACATGCAAATGTATGCCATAACAATCTCACCTGTGCTCTTTACTGAGATGCTTGTAGTCCCCAAGACAAGGCACAATAGTATGGTAAATGGAATCAAAATGTAAAGGAAATATCAGCACAGTCTGAGCAAATGTCTACAGTTGACAAGTGTGCCTCCCCCCCATAAAGCCACAGAAATGCAGTAACATGTATGTTTACAGGGAATATGCAGGGGTCAATGAGCTATGTCCATGTGTGGTCAATACTGTCAGAATCTGGCCAGCATGTTCTCCTGGCTGTCATCTTGTACTACCCTAGGTACAGGCTGTCTGTCACAGGGCCATGTGCAGATAACTGCAGTGCCAAGTGTTGGCAAGACTGTTGCCAATATCTACTGGCTCAGGATAGGAGTTAGCATTGTGCAGTAACTCACAGCACTTGTGGGTATTGCTGTGGAGGTTGTTGGTATAACTATCAAAGGCTTTTGTGATTTTTGTCAGTGTCTGCTGTAATTCTGCCTTCATAACTGTCTGTAGATGATTCCATGAGGTATTGCAAGTTGTTGTTGAGGCTAATAAGGGGGTTGACCAGTCTTGGGACACCACCTTTTTCTGCAACAGTGTCTTCCTTCTGTTGTACACTTTAGTAAAGGCAGAAGACAATCACATTGCCTTCTAGTGTTTGGAGGATAGCGTCTTGGTTCTGTTGGCTATGCCTAGTACTATGCATTCATGTACATGTCTGTACAGTGCATTTGTGTATGAGTTGACAGTCATGCAGCTATTTTCCATTGGCATGGGTGCAGTGAGGTCGTCCACCCCTGTTTTTATGACTCCAAAGTCAGTTTTGGAGAGGTTTTTCAAGGTGTTTACCTTTGTGTCGGTGTGGGAGAGATGTGGATTGCCATGGTGATTATATCATGTTTGGATCTGACCAGGTAGGGATTGACTACTGTTGTCAAGCAACTGTCCCATATGTAAGGAATCAACACAGATCAAGGTTGTTGCATCCTCTACTGGGGGTCAGTATGAGCCAGTCCAGGGCATTGGGACTGATGGATTTCAGGAAGCTTTGGGTCAATCTATTGGTGTTTGATTACTTTTCCCAGTTGACGGTGGGGTGGTTGAAGCCTCCTACTATGTCATTGTTGGGTTGGACCTTGATAGATGCCATGGTGTTGAGGAATGTGGATTGACAGTCTAGGGGCATGGATGTGGACCCATAGCAGGCTATGATCTGGATTGCACTATTACCCAAAGTCAGTTGTACCTGAAGTATCTCAGATGCATTATGCTGGGATACTAGTCTGGAGATGTGCATATCTGTTATGAATATGGAGACACCCCCACCTGTGGAGCTGTGGTCCATGTTTTTGGGGCTGACAGCTGTGGAATTCATCATAGCATGTCTGCTGCTGTAAACCAGGTCTCCATTACAGCACAACTGTCAATGTTCTCCATTTTGAGGAGTGCTTTGAGTGCCTGCATCTTGCGAATTAGATGTCTACTGTTGAGCAGCATGACCCTCAGATTGCATTCATGTCTAGCTGTTATGGTGGTAATGTGATTTGGAACACTGCCTAAAAAGGCACTATAGGGATGGCAAGAGACTTAGCCAGTACATGGAAACCCAAGGGTGACAGAGGCAGGCTATCTCTGGCAAAGCATTGAGGTCTGTCAATCATGTTATCATAAGCAGAGAGAGACTAGATCCCCTGAGAATGACAAACAACATGTAAGCCAATGTTGATGTCAATCATTTGTTGATAGTACTGCAACATCATTCTGAGTGACAGTAGTATACTGCTCAGGGCTACTATCATACCTGCCTGGATCACATAATCCAAGAGCTCAACCATGTCGCTTGTCATGTAGTCCAGGGAGGTGCATCTCAGGTCATTCACACCCACATGGATGATGACAGAGTGATACTTGTAGTTGTTATGGAGTGACCTCACTGAGTGTGTCATGTGTTGGATGCTGGCATGTGATAGATAGCTGGCTGTTATCTTCTCCATAATCAACCTAGTGAGTTGGACATCTGTGTGCCTCAGTGTTGAGTCACCCATGATTACTGTATTGGGCAAGGTGATTAGCCTTAGGAGCTTAGGTTGAGGGGCACACTGTGTATGTGACATATGTCTCCTTTGGCATGTGCTGTGTTGTGGTGGCCAAGTGGGTGTCTGTCTTGCTGGTCTGTGCTGTTGGGGTAAATGTCCATTGAGTGCCTCTGTGAAGGTGGATGTGTGGTTTGTGAGTGTCAGAGCTGTGATAGTAAGTGTTGTGGTAAGCTATGTATTCCACATGGTGTGGTGCAGGTGGTAACCTTATCCTCTTGACCAGTTAGTCCAGTCTTCACTGGACAGTGCATATTTCCAAATTTGGTGATATAGGGGTAACTCTCACAAGTCTGAGTGTTTGGAGTTTAGAGGAGACGGGTTTATGTGTATATGAGGCAGTTGCAACAGTGCCTCAGAATGGCCAAGTGCACCAGGTTAGTGGGCAAAAGCACAGAAAACTCCACGTTAATCATGCTAGGAGGGTTGGTCATTACTACTACGTACTGGGGCTAATTCTGTGAGGAACGATTACTGCTGATGGCTCCCAGGTGTGCTACATGTACTGATACAATAACCTGTTGAAGTGCAAAGCTATTATGCTATTTGAAGTGCAAGAGAGAAAGAACTAGCAATATCTAAGGGAAAAACTGAAGGCAGACTTCCTGCCACCTGTAATACTTTACCTCAACTGTGTAGTTATCAGTACCTTTAGTCAGTTGTTAGTTGAGTAAGCTTTGAAGCATGTGCAGTAACTGCGTAACACTGTAGTACAAATAACTAGATAGGCAGGAGTTCTAATCTCAATGCTGGCAAGTATGTGAGAATCATATGCTGTGTGGGTTATACCATTTTAAGTTGTGTACACCCTTTACACTTCCCCTCACCCTAATTTACTAGTCTTGTTGATGTCATTCACCTTAGAAATACCTTTGGAGTAAGTGAAATTGTGTAAGCTTTGTGGCATGTCTGATAACTGCGTAACACTATAGTCAAAATACCTAGATAGGAGACAGGAGTTCTAATCTCAATACTGGCAACTCTTTGTGTGTGTGTGTGTGTGTGTGTGTGTGTGTGTGTGTGTGTGTGTGTGTGTGTGTGTGTGTGTGTGTGTGTGTGTGTGAGAATCATATAGAATGTGGGTTATACCATTTTGAGTTGTGTACCACCATTTATACTCCCCATCACCCTAATTTACAAGTCCTGTTGATGTCATTCATCTTAGAAGTACCTTTGGAGTAAGTGGCACATCTGATAACTATGCAAAACTGTAGTATAAATAACTAGATAGGCAGGAGTTCTAGTCTCAATACTGGCAACTGTTTGTGTGCGCATCATATACTGTGTGAATTATACCATTTTGAGTTGTGTACCACCCTTTACACTACCCTCACCCTAGTTTACAAGTCTGTTGATGTCATTTACCTTAGAAGTACCTTTGGAAAAAAGTGAAATTATTTAAGCTCTATGGTGCATCTGATAACTGCATAACACTATAGTAGAAATAGCAAGATAGATAGGAGTTCTAGTCTCAATTTTGGCAACTGTTTGTATGTGTGTGTGAGAATCATATACTGTGTGGGTTATACTACTTTGATTTGTGTACCATCCTGTAAATGTCCAATCACCCTACTTTACTAGGTCTGCTGATGTCATTCACCTTAGAAGTACCTTGGGACTAAGAAAAATCATGTAAGCTCTATGGCGCTTCTGATAACTGTGTAACACTATAGTAGGGATAACTAAATAGATAAAGGTTCTAATCCACTACTGGCAAGCATGTGTCTGTCTTTGAGTGAAGATCATATCCTGTTTGGCTGATACCATTATGATTGGTGTACCATCCACATCTGTTTACCACCTGCAGATGGTATTGTTTTATATACCATGGTAATGGCATCTGTCTCACATGCAGCATGTTAAACCATTGTGCAGGCTATACCAGTCCTCTGTACAGATGTCTATGGAATATCCAAATGTTTAGGTTCATAGGTGTGTACTAGGCTAATGGCCCTGTAGCCTTTACAAGCCTAGCCCATATGATTACCCTGGCATTGTGCCACCCAACATTAGTTCCCAGTGCCTCTGTTGAGTAGAGCCACTGATAGAACCCTGGGGTGAATTTTCTATTTCCCATCCATTCATCAAGATTCCTCTTGAAGAGGGCCAATGAGGTGATCTGTTTGACATGTATGGAAGTCTATTCCATAGCATGGGCAGTCTCGGGGTTATGAACCTGTCCCTCCAGCATGTTCTGTTGATTGTGGTAATGAGGTTGAGGTCTCTGGAGCATGTGGTGCAGAGGGATTGGGATTTCTTTAGCTGTAGCATTTCTAACAGAGCAGGATCAGATATGGCTTTGTAAGTCAAGCAGAGATCACCTATAAGTACGCAATATGAGACAGAGAATAGTTGGAGTTGCTTGAGTCTGTCCATATAGGACAACTGTTTAAGGCCTAGGATCATCTATGTGAGCTACTTATGCAGCCTCTCCAGTTGTTGCAGGTGTTTAGTGAGGTACATGCCAAATGGGGCATTGCACTCAATGACTGGCCTAATGAGGGAAGAGTAGATGGAGACAATGACCTCTTTCTTCCTGGATGCAAAACCCTTAGTAATAAGATGTTCCACATAGAAGGACTTTCTGACCACAGTGGCAATGTGGTTGTCAAAAGAGAGGTTGCTGTCAACCTTTGTTCCCAGATCTTTTATAATGCCTTTTGTGTTCAGTGGACTACCATCAGTGTGGTAATTTATGGGAACCAAGTTTTTTCCAAAGGGGATGATGACTTTTTTTTCATTGAGCTTAAGGCCATGGTTCTGACACTAGTCGTTGGTCTCAGTGAGGCCTTTCTGCAGGATGTCAACATCACTTGGGGAGTTAATGATAGCTCCCAACTTGCAATAGTCTGTGAATGTCAACCAGTGTCCCTTTGTGTTGACCTGGACGTCAGAGATGTAGATACCAAACAAGAGAGGACCCAGGACCAAATCTTGTGGGACTCCACTCATGACTGGTCAGCAGTCTGATGTGGAGTCAGCTACTTTCACACTGTGGGTTTTATCTGTGAGCCAGTTTGCAACCCACCTAGTGATATAGGGGTTGATGCTTAGCTTAGCGAGTTTTTCTATGATTCCTGCATGGGGAATGGTATCAAAGGCCTTGGCCAGATCAAGGTAGGCTGTATGAACTACCTTACTTTCATCCACATCTCTGGTGACTGACTCAAAGAAGTCAAACAGATTGAGCAGGCATGATCTACCCTTCACAAAACCATACTGTGTGGGATCCAGAGTTTGGAGATTCCCTATATCCTTGTTTATTAGTTCCATGAAGATGCGTTCCATAGCTTTGCACATCAGAATTGTCAGGCTAATGGAGTGATAGTTCCCAGGGTCTGTAGTCACTCCTCCTTTGTGGAGAGGGATGACTGTAGCAGTGTACCATTCAGTAGGGACAAAGTCTGAGGTGAGGCTGTGGTTGAACAGGGCACACAGGTGTGGTGCCAGTTCACTCTGTAGTTCATGTAGAACACAGCCAGGAATATTGTCAGGTCCCATAGAGGCTGTATTCTTGGCCTTGGACAGCACTGTTTTAACCTGTGCAGCAGTAATACTGGATGCCTGGCAATCTACTAGTATTGTGATTGGTCCTTTGGGGGAGGGAGTGGTAAAGTTGGCACTGAATCTGTCGGTCAGTATATTTACAATATCTGTTGGCTTGGTATAAGAGGTACCCACTGTACAGTAGCTCAGAGCAAATCTGGGTATATTCTTTACATAACTATAGAAGGCCTTGTGGTTGTCTTCACTATCTGCTGCAATTCTGTTTTCATGGCTAGCTTTAGAGGATTTGATGAGGGATCTCAACTTTTTGTTGTGGCTGATAAGGGAGTTTTTTGCAGTCTTGGGACTTCACCTTATTCCGCCTCAGTTTCTTTTTTCTGTTGTAGAGCTTGTTTATGGCAGGGGAACACCAGATTGACTTTTTTTTTGGAGAGTGTCTTGGTTCTATTGGGTATGGCGAGATCCATGTGTTTGTGTATGTGTTCATACAGTGCATTGGTGTATGATTTGGTGTTCATGCAACTATTCTCCATTTGCATGGGTGCCGTGAAATTAGCCACCTCTGTTTTTAGGAGCCCAAGGTTAGCTTTGGAGAAGTTTTTCATGGTGGTTACCTTTGCAGGGGGTGGGAGGGATGTGGATTTCCAAGGTGATTAGTTTGTGGTCAGATCTAACCAGGGAGGAGTTGACTACTGGTGCAGAGCAATGGTCACCCATGATAGTAATGACCAGGTCAAGGATGTTGCTACCTCTAGTTGGGGTATGGAACAAGCTGGTCCAGGGCATTAGAATTAATGAATTCCAGGAAACATTGAGCAAGTGAATTGCTACATGAGTTCCCAGTTAATGGAGGGGGTAGTTGAAGTCGCCCAGTTTGAGAGTGTTAGGTTGGACCCTAATATTCTCCAGGATGCTTAGGAATGTGCAGTGTGAGTCTTGGGACATGGTTGGGGACCTATAGCAGGCTATGACCTAAATCACTGTCTTACCCAATGTTAGCTGCACCTGAAGTATCTCTGATCTGTTGGGCTACCAGTCTGGAGGTGTGCGCATCATTTATGAATATGCAAACACCACTGCCTTTGGAGATTTGGTCCAAGTTCTTGGGCCAAAAGGTGTAGAATGAGTTATAGCCTGGTAGTGCAGGGGTGCTTTCTGCTGTTTTGAACCAGGTCTCTGTTACAGCACAAATGTCGATGTTCTCCATTTTAAGGGGTGCTTCGAGCAAGTACATTTTGAGATTTACACTTATAGCATTGAGCAGCATGACCCCTCAGATTGCATTTGTTTGTAGCTGTTGTGGTGGGAATTTGGTCTTTGTAACACAGACTAAAAAAGGCACTATAGGGTTGGCAAGAACCTTGGCCAGTATCCGGAAGCCCAGGGATGACAGATGCAGGCCATCTCTGGCAAAGCATCAAGGTCTGTCAATCATGTCATCCCAGGCAGACAGACACTGGATCCCCTTGAAATGACACTAGAAACTTAGTCAATTGTTGAAATCAATAATTTTCTGCTTATACTGTGGTATCATTGTGGGTGATGGTAGGATGCTGCTCAGGGCTAGGGTCATACCTGCCTGGGCTACATAATCTGAGAGCTACTCCATGTCTCTTTTCATGTAGTCTAGGGAGGCACGTGTCAGGTCATTCACACCCACATGTACAATGACAGAGTCATATTTGTACCTGTTGTTGAAGGACCTGAGTGCATGTGTTATGTAGTGGATCCTGGCACCTGACAGACAGCTGACTGTTACTGTCTCCCTATTTAACCTAGTGAGTGGGACATCAGTGTGCCTCACTATGACTAGTTCATTGGGCATGCTGGTTTGCCGTAGGGGCTTTGGTTGAGTGGCACACTGTTTAGCAGAGTTATGTGTCTTGTGATTGGTATTGTGTTGCGGTGGTCAAGTGCATTTCTGCCTTGGAATCCTCTGCTGTTTAGGTAGATTTTTAATGAGACCCTCCATGAAGGTGTGTGGTTTGTGTTTTTATGTGATGGCAGTGCTAGGGTGTGTTTTGGAGGGCTATGTGTTCCATGTGGTGTGGTGCAAGTGTTGACCTTCTCCTCTTGATCTAGTCTTGGCTGGGAAATTGCGTGGCTTCCAATTTGGATATATAAGTGCATCTCTTGCAAGTCTGAGTGTTGGGAGGTAAGAGGGGGGGTTGTCAGTGGACATGAGGCAGTTACTACATTGCCTCAGAATGCCGAAGTTCACCAGGTTAATAGGAGAAACCACAAGGAACCAACCTTTAGACATGCCTGGAGAGGTTGGCATTAATAATAAGTACTGGAGCTATTTCTTTGTAGAATGTTTAGTGCTGGTTGCACTTTTGTATGCTCCAATAACTACTACAAGAAGTCTGGTAAAGTGTAGACTAATAAGCTAGTAAAAGTGCAGGAGAGGAGAAAACTAGCAGATCTAAGGGAACATTGAAGGGCAGACTTTTTGGCACCACTCAGAAGCTTACACACAGTCCTGGATACATCAAAGCTGTATCTGGACTAGACTACTTACAGGAAAGGCAGGAAACAAGCTTAGACTTTATTTTTGTTTGTTTGGCAAACTATATGTGGTTTGTGTCCCCTAACAATGCCGATGTATGTAATATTGTTCACAAATGGGCCACAGTGAGGGTAGTGACACACATGTCAGCACCATGCATCATACCTGACTTAAACATCATGCTGATACAACGTCTGCTACACTATCACTTGTCAAGGTTTGTAGGAGCAATACATGACCCCACATCCGATGTCTGGTGGGTTATCTCACCATCCATGGAGGCATTCAGAACATTACATGTTGTAAGAGTTAGTGTGTTATGTCCCATGCAAATAATCTATGTGGGGCATGTCATGTGTATGTAGTAGTATAGTACCTAATGGTGGAAGTGTAGGCTTACTAATCTGTGTATTGCCAACTGTGTTTATGTTACTGTGTGCACATCCCATGTGTCAGTCCTTCCTGGGTGTTTGCAAAGGATATACCATTTTATCTCCCTGTTCCAACTGGTGGACTCAGGAATATATACCACAAACCTGTCATGCACAGTATCATGCATGCCCTCATCAACTGCATCAGGGTTGAGTGTATGGTAAAGAAATGGCAGGGCCAGCAGGTGTTGACAAGTGAATCTGTTGCAGTTAATGTAATGGCTGTGCTTTTGAAGGACCTGCTGACAGTACTGCAGTAACCTGCTCTGTATGTATGAGCCTGTGGTAGTACACAACACTGAGCTGACATGTTTGACATGTTGTCTGTGACAAGGGGTATATATGTAAGGTCACACTGTCTGACAACAGTGTCCCTCACACACTGTTGCATGCATACACACCTGGTACATGTACATATAAAGCTGTACCTTGCCTATGACACAGTCAGTGTATTCCCAGTCTGCCATACTCCCTTTTGGGAATGTCTGCAGGGCCACAGCCTGCAGACACACATACACTGGAACACAAACAGAATACAGCATGTCAGCCTATATTCAGTCAATGTACTAACAACAATAATGCATCCTGGCTAATACGGTACATACACCTGTATGTGTACCCATAACAAATGCAAGCAGACAGCACCTTACATAGTATTACATAGCTACACTGTACTATATTCACCCTGTGCATCAGACCCATATTAGCATATCCCTGCATCAATTGTATGGATGACTGGGCCATATGGTTGACATCATGTGTGTGTGTGTGTGTGTGTGTGTGTGTGTGTGTGTGTGTGTGTGTGGATGAGTATCCAATAGATGGGCTGTGCAGAGGTGCTGTGTGTGTCTGCAGGTGACCTGCCTGTGATACAGATGTGTGTGTGCATGTATGCACAAAGTCATGCCATGTGGCTGCCCTACACAGGAGTACATTGAACAGCTGTGTACTGTACATGGCAGGGTGTCCAGGTCACTGTCTCCAGCCACGGACACAGGAACCGATCCTGCAAGGGGTATCACTGGCACCACCAGGCCCAAGGCTAGATGCAGTACTCCTTCCTGATGGTGACTGCTGTCTGATCGATCTGTCCCCCTGACAGGACTGGACAGGACCACATGGCCATGGCCTGCTCCTGTGTGATGTTGACAGCAATCCCCCTTCGGTAGTGCTGGTGTCACTGCCAATAAGGGACTGTGAAGGTGCATGGCCCCATAGACTCTCAGCTGTTGTTGGTGATGACCTACGTCCATGTTGCCGATACCCATCTCCCACCACATGCTCTAGCACAGACATGCCATGGTCAAGGATTGCCAAGGTCTCAACCCACCGTCTATTCATGACCTCAGTATTTTGACATGTGGCCTCAACAAGGTCATGTATGTCGCCATATAAATCAGGGAGAGTTGCATCCACCACCCTTAGTATTTGTGTGTTGTGGCATTCACTATGTGCCTGTGCATCCATGACAACTCAGAACATGCATCTGGTGACTCCTTCTGTGGCACTTGTGACAGTGGACCAACGAGCAGCATTTCTTGGGCAAGCACCCCTGCCCATCTGCCTCTGAGGGACCTCATCTGCACTCTGGCTATGGCCAGTGTCTACACTCACACCTGCCATAATCGCCACACTAGCCTGTTCAATACCACCACCTGCCAACTGTCCATCATCTGTGGCCACTGGTGATGGGTTATGTGTGGGCATTGTCACTGTGTGCGGGGATGGTGTGGACAAGAGTGGGATAACAACCAATGGCACAGATTCAGCCCCTAATAACCCCACCTGTACCTCACTGTTCTTATCATTATTGTCAGAGTCTGCAGAGATAATGACATCAGTTTCCAAAAGGGGGAACCACAAACCCCATCACCACCTGTGAGGGGAAGACAACATATGTACATTAATACCTGCATTTGACATTGGCTGGTACACACACACACACACACACACACACACACACACTTACAGGTGAGGTGGCACAAATCTGTTACACAGATCACACATTACCCAAATGGTGACATGCATGACACACAGCCCTCAAAATCATTCATTGCAGCCAATTTTTACTCCATGTAACTAAAAATATAGTGCTCAGGGATATGTGATTACTGTTAGTATGTGAAGGCCGTTCCCCAGCACAGACTGCACCCATGTACAAATCATTGCTGTTCACCTGTATAGCACAGTGGCAAGTACTACAGAACATACCTCACAACTGTACAGATCCTCGCAGGATATGTAGAAGTCTGGCTCATATGTTTGCTCTATTTCTCATAGCCCCTATGTTTCTCTGATACATAAGTGGGGTGATATGAGAAGTGACATCACTAATTAATGACATACATTTGAGTGTCAGACCTCCAAACCAGCAGTAAATGTATGGTCACACAATTCTTGTTACACCACCAACCTTCAAAGCTTACAGTGGGTATGGTAAGTGTACACAACCCTGTTAACATACCATGTTCTTGTAATATACATGATGAGACTACAATAATGCATTCAAATATTTTACCCACTGTTCATGTGACATGACCTGTGCAATCCAATCGATAAACAAACGTGTTATGTACAAAATATAATGACTGCAATATGTACAATATAGTGCTTGCATAACTGTGCACACCCTTACAATGATACTTTGTTGAAGCACCTTGTAAGTGACTTCAGTATTCACTCTTCTTGTGAAGGTGTCTATCAGCATGGCACATCTTGACTTGGCAATATTTGGCCACTCTTCCAAGCAAAGGTCACTCAGCTCTATCAGATTGCAAGGGTAGCTCAGGTGCACAGCCCTCGTCAAGTCACACTGGTGACTATAGGCCCTGTTCTGACTTTGGAGTGGCATGTGTGATTCTCCATGGGGATGTTGGTCTTCAGGTTATGAGAGGTGTTGCTTGTGCGCCACCCTTACCTTTTGGTATTGTGGCTGTGAGGTTTATCCATACAACCCCCAATGCTACACAATTTGCTGTCCTTCACCATAGATGTGCATGTCTGTGGATTAGAAAACCCTATCCACAACTGCAATCTGACCTGGCACGTGCACATAGATACTCTACAATTACAAGTATGTCTGCTACACTAGTCTATTAATCTACACTGAGGCCTTACCTGTACACTCCTTGTCCATTGTCAGGGTGCCACCCACTGCCACTATGTGGGGGGTCTGTACTCTGATATTGCACTGGGATGGGTGCCCCAAGGTACCCGAGGAGCTCCCCAGTCATGTCAGTGGGCTGCATGACAAGGCCTACATCTGTGGCTGTGCAGTCCCTGACCATTGCAGCAGCCTTTTGCTGGGCATGGCGTATGAGGTCACTTTCATGATGCCAGACCTGCTGGTATGTACATGCATGCAGGCCAACATCATTTACTCTGTAGACAAGGTTGTCCCACATGCCAGTCTCTCCTGCAGATGTTGCTGGTTCCAGCCAAACATTATGGCATGGTTCTGTTGTATGGCTTCCATGATTATATTTGTCTCAGCTGCTGAGAAAGTTGACCTTTGCTGATGCGGCATTGCACCTGGAAGACATAAAAAGGGAGACACATCACAGCACCTCATACATTTGGCAACAGTATGTACAGAACCTGCACAGCTGCATTGAATACCAGTAGCCACCACTCACAACCACACCATACCCCTGTAATGTATAAGCACTGTATCTGCTTGCATTACACTGCTGGTTCTGAAGTGTCATATTCCCCCATGAGAGAATTAATTTCCTAATCCTGTACTCCTCATTCATGTCTGTGTAGAGGATGACATCGGCCATCTTTCATGTGGATGGGGTGTGGATGGTGCCAAAGCTTGGTGTGACTAGAGTGTGTAATGGAGTTGGGAGAACGTGCCTGAGTTCATGTAGGATGCAGACAGGGATGTTATCAGATCTCATGGATACTTATGTTTGTTGCCTTTCAGTAGGCAATAAGTACCTTTTCAATGGTGATGAGGGGAGGGACGTGGGTGCTGTGCATATCCACTTATGATGATGCTGAGCCAGGGGGTGATGTCTCCCCTAAACCTATCTGCAGCAGGTTGGCTATAGCTATGTTGTGTGTGTGTATGTGGTCTGATTGGCCACCATTACAGGGTGGGTTTGTTTGCTGCCTCAGAGATTGCAGACATATGGAAGAGGGCCTTGTGATTGGCCTTGGTGGATGTGCCCAATTTGTACTCATAGTTAGCCTTACAGTATTCCACCTGTGACCTTATATGCTTAATCAGACAAAGGCTGACTTGATGCCAAGTTGGTGCGTGCTCCTGATTTGCCCTGTACAGCCAATATAGGGAGCAGGTCTATGGTTTGTATATTGCTGCTGTCCACCACAGGTGTTCAGCCTACCTTGAGAGGGTTGATGTTGTCCTGTCTGGTATTACTGAGGCCATAAAGCTATAGAGGTGTCCACATAGTATTGTGTTGTGGCCCTGGACACAGCTGCTAGTTCCAACATATGGGATGTCCTTAATGTGGGCCTTGCCCATTTCCATTGCCTGTGCAGAGGACATTACAGTGGTGGGGTCTACAGCTTCACAAACAGTAGGTGGTAATACCTCACAAGACAGGACATCTGGAGATAACCCACCAACATGGGGGACAAAGCTCCAGATTTTGGTACAGATTGTATGTCATTAGTGCTGTTATACAGAGAAGCTATACAAATGGAAAAAGTCCTGGCAAACAGACATTTTTCCATTAGTATACTTTCAGATTTACAATGGGAACTCGGGTAGGGCTGGCCAATTAGTGTACTCGTTTTTGTATGCTAATGGCCAGCCATTGTATAATATAAAATAATATTTACATGCACATTATATTTTTACGTTTACCTTCCATGAAATCCTCCTATGTGCTTTCATTACATTATATTCTTGTGTGAGTATACTGTATAGGGCACATGTGTTTATATGGGGTTTCACATCTTTTCTACACTGACATCTCACTTTTGGAGCTGCTACACTACCCTGGTTGACAAAAAAATAGTTGCTACATAATTTTACTAAAATAATTTTAACACTACTTTCAGATGGAAAAATAAGTTACCTGTCTTGGGACGCAAACCGTGAACACCTGCATATAAAGCTGCAACTCTAATCACTACAGTATTTTGGCTTGGAAACTTCACCTGTCTATTTTCATTTAGTTCCTATGTGATGTTTAAGCTATGCTAAGGGGATGGCAATAATGTACACACCCACTTAGCTACACTTAAACATTCCTTAGGGTATTAAAAATAAGTATATATTATTATTTTATTTTTAGGTTATATTGGGTGTGTATTGCGATGTTCTGACAACTACTTGGGACTGTATACTTGAAATACTGGCATTGATTGGGCTTTCAGGCTTCTGTGTGTGTTTCATGCTGATGCATGACATGCTGTCTATCAACTTTGTGTGTTTGAGGGGCTGTGCTTGTGCTTTTTAACTTTTGGGGGATTTATCCTCTGTTATGTGTGCATTTGCACACATTTCCTGCTTTTGCAGGATGCAGAAGTGTCATACGGCACTTTAGCAATACAGGGGGTGTGTCACAGAAGCCATTTTAATATTGGCGTCTGCGGATGCTGCAGTGATCAATTTTATGTTTCAGTGTCTGCGGACACTGAAATACTGGCATAATATTATAGCAAAGCTCTAATATTATGCCAGTATGGCTTAGTGCCGTACGGCACTTTCTGAGAGCAGGGGGCATGTTTAGTGTGTGTGCACTGCTCGGAGACATCCCCTTTGCTCCTACATGGTTTGTGTCTGTGTAGGTTAAACAGCAGCGTGCCTTCGTGGATATGCAAGGCGCTCTGCTTTTCTACACGGACCAAACCAATCCGTGCAGGAATAGCATTATTCCTGCACATAGTTTAATAAATCCTGGGGTTAGTTTAATAGAATAACATTACACTGATTGTCAAAGGACCACTTTACTCATGCACTTCACCCTGCACACTGCATTACAAAAACAAAAAAAAAAAAAAAAACACACTTTCCTTAACTGTACCACTACTCATGACACTTAGAAACACTTCTCATACATTAGCACACAAGCACAACACTAAAATGATCCCTTTATTTCTAAGCAGCCAAGTGCTCCAATTATGCAAAATGCTCATTTAAAGGCTCTCTGAGGTGCTTTTCCACTGTTCTGCATTGAACACTGGTAGCTCCCCTTTGCATTTTTTGATTGTCTTATATATATATATATACCACAAATAGAACCAATCCACATTGAGGTATCTGTGCCAATCAATAATTAATTTTCTAGTCAAAGCAACCAATGAGGTGAGAAAGAAATTGGCTAATCACTACAGGAATTTCCCCTAACAACACAGCCAATAGCAACATCACAAGGGTTTTCACACCATTGCGATATCTTGAAAACAGGTATCGCAGAACACTTATTTTTTCCATTTATTCTTGAAATACACTTCTTTTCCTGGAGAAGTTTTGGAGTTTTCCTTCTGCAGTTGCTGCAAGCATTTGTAGTGAAGTAGTGAGGAGGACAGGAAGAATGAACTGGAGAAGGAGATTTCAATTGAAGGACTAGAAGAAAAGATGCAGGCAAGCTGCAACCTATAGGAGTGTGCATTGCTGAGTGCTACCAGTCCAAACCTTTGCTCAACTCACAGTAAGATCCTAATTCCATCTTAACCTTAAAGTGTGATAGTTAGGACATTACGATGGTGCCACTTCTGCTGGACTGGTTTGGTGGTTTTGTGGAGTTTGCCTGCCTTCCTTTTGTTTGTACCACAGATAATGGAGTTTAGAGCTGCCTACCTTGCTGTTTTATTTTTATGCTGGAGCCCAGTGTGTTTTTGATGGAGGAGCTTGACACACCTGTACAGAGGTAAGATCCTGATTTTATTTGGCTCAGTTGATCAAGATTAGGATTAGAAAGAAGCTTTTTTTTATTATTTGTATTTTTATTTACTTATTTATTTTTATTTTGGGGGGGGGTCTACTCAGAAAAATACAGTTTTCATTGGTGAATTAGTTTTGCATGGGTCAGTAATAGTATGCAAAGTCATTAATGCCAGATTGGAAGTTTATAGCAGAAGAATGTTAAGCAAACATTTAGAGCAATGTAATATTGTAGGAAATGGTATTAATGGGAAGTTTTAGCTTGCTTCTGTATATTAGTAGTTTTAATTTTAGTTTGATACTTTGTAGTGGTGCTTTTTGTATTTGGCTATTTCTGGTTTTATAGAGTATCAAATAGTTTGATTTAAATTACAATATGTGTTTTTAGAGAATTTTAGAAATGCACAGTGTTCATTTTTGGCTATGTACTTGACCTTCATGCTTTTGTTTGAAAGGCCAGTTCAACCAGGCACCATAGAAATTGTACACTTTTGCACAGCTCGAAAATAGGGTGTTCCACATCATGGCTGTTTGTCACACATTGTTAGGCTCTGTGTTCCACATTATCCTCTTAAGAGGTTGAGAGCTATGCTTTATTTAGCCCTCATCTTACCCATAACTGCAAACAATCACATACCACCTCTCATCCCTAATGCTAAAACTTTTGGTACATGCCAAAGATTCAGCATTTATACACTGCTAATTATCATAACTCACAGCAGACACCATAAGCATGCAAAAGCTCTACAAACTACAAATAACACTATAGTAAAGCAGTTTGGTAAAGTATGATAGAAACTTTGCATCTAACCTTTACAGTTGTTTTCTTGAGATCTTACAGTTTGAAATAAATGGAAGGGCCCATCAATAGAGTAAATTGCTTCACTTATGTGTGTATATGGATTCACTTCATAACACTGAAAGCTCAAAACACTCAAACCAAAACACTGAAAACACATATCATACATATACTGAGTTTAAACAACATAAATCATAGCACTTTCCACCAAGTGTAAGTGCTACTTATATATATCAACTCCATGATTGCACTTCAGTACACTATGGGCAATCTTGGAGTTCATATATTTAAGTACCCACATGGGGGGGTGCATGGGGGCTTGCCCCCCTGCTTACACTTGGTGGAAAGTGCTATGGTTTATGTTGTTTAAACTCAGTATATGTATGATATGTGTTTTCAGTGTTTTGAGTTTCAGTGTTTTGATTTTCTATATTATGAAGTTTTCTCATTTTCAGTGTTTTGAGTTTTCAGTGTTATGAAGTGAATCCGTGTGTGTGTGTATATATATATATATATATATATATATATATATATATATATATATATATATGCATATATATATATATATATATATATAGAGAGAGAGAGAGACTAAGTATTGACTTTATTTAGTTGCATAGATTACTACTACTAACTGATCTTGTGGGCCAGTGTGTATATGTATCTATCTGTAGATATATAGCGAAGGTTACAGCAGTAACGTCTTCTTGTATTTGTTTTTTTTTTGTTGTTTTTTTTTTTTTACAATTTGTAAAGATCGATCTTCTGAAATATCGATCATATGGTCTCGACCATATGGTCTTCGATATTTCAGCCATTCAATCTTTTCAAATGTAACCATAGAGACAGATTAAGTATTGATTTTATTCAGTTGCATAGATTAGTACTAAACTAACTGCACTTG
Organism: Protopterus annectens; assembly: GCF_019279795.1. Lineage (NCBI taxonomy): Eukaryota > Metazoa > Chordata > Ceratodontiformes > Protopteridae > Protopterus > Protopterus annectens. The sequence continues at coordinate 1,500,309,251 of NC_056729.1, forward strand.
GGGGCCATTTTAAGTCAAGCCAATTACATCACAGCAGAATCAAACGCTGCACCTTGTGCTTGTAAAGCAAATGCCTTAACCATTATGCCAACTTCCTAATCTGCCAACCTCCCACCCATTAAAAATAAATATAAATATACACATAATACATATACTCCTATTGTCGCTGCAATCATTTTGTCACATGCTGAAATGTTGGTAATATTTTTCGGTAGTATAATTAGTTGAATTATGTAATGGTAGTTGTTCAACAGATTGACTGTTACATAATTAAAGGGGGTTTCTCCTTTCTATGATGTTGAGTGGCCCTGGAATTAGTATATTTTATTTCCTGGGGCATGAGGGCAGACCCCCCCCGCTGCATAAAATTTGATTCTTATTTAAGATTCGGTAATCGCAAGTGTTTACTTTTTTTAGATTATTTATTTTGTGATAATTTAATCGCTGATGAGGTCATTCAATGGTCATGTGTTTTGAACTACCTCATTGGCACTTACTCGTTTTATAAATACATTTTATTTATTTTACATTTGTTGACCGGGCTAATCCAACTGGATACATGTCCATTTTCAGTAGAGGCCCGTGGAGATAAGCTCCACATTAAACTAAAAAACAGGACAGCAAAAAGTCAAAAAAATATCTCAATACATTATTCAATAAGATTTTCATCAAAGAACTTAATGATAACAGAAAGTGATTACGGAGTTTAACAAAGCTATACAGCACTATTTACATGGTAAAGGGTTTGACATTCACCATAAAGTATGTTAGGTAGGAAAGTACAGTTTGAAATGAAGTATACATGTTCTCTTAAAAAATATAACTCTAAAAAACAAGAAAGTTTGGATATATATACCCTTAAACAAATATTAAACTCATAGCAAAAAGATAGTTGGTCTATATACAAGGTGGAATACATGTGCTCACAGCAGAATGAATGCTGCAATGAATATACTCAGTGCTAGTTCCCTGGGAGTAGGATACTAAAATGGGAGTAAGAGAAGGAATTACTAATCCCACATTTTGGGTTTTGGGGGAGATGTATACAATAATGTTGTACTAGGGAGCTTTAGTCAGGGTTAGTACATGGGCATAGCCATTGAGTTTTTAGGAGGATTTTTAGTTGCTTTTTGAAGAGTGGTAATGATGACAGACACCTATCTATCTATATGTGTAGCACAATCGCCATCAACAACCCACCAGTTTCCCATTTTCTAGATGAGGTTGGTGTGTCCTGTCAGCTGTTGCCATCTTTCTCGATTCAGTGTCACTCTCTTATCTTCTTTGACAGTCATGCCAGCTGTTGCAGTCTTCTCTCACACAATCCATCCACTTTTTTGCCAGATGCTCTTGTTTCTACTTGCCAAATTGTCTTCTGCTTTTCTGCATGTGTCCAAATTTTGGAAAATTGTCATATGCTTTCTCCAACTCTACAAATACCCAGTTGGTCTATTTCCTTGTCACTAGCTTTTTCTCAACAATCTGACTCACTAAAAACATTTGGTCAATTGTGCTGCTTCCTGATTTGAATTTGAACTGCTCATCTTATTGTTTGGTATTCTATGAATTCCTTTATCAGTCACCCTCCCCAGAACTTTCATCCAGTGTGACAGGAGTTTGATATCACTGTACTGTCCACAGTTGTGGATATCCCCTTTGTTCTTGAACACTGGCACAAGTATGCTTATTTTGTAGTCATCTGGGATCTGTCTCTCTCCATACTGCTATGAGAACCTTCAGGAGCCATTTCTCCCCTATCTAACCCAACATCATGATCATATCTTCCATGACCTTATCTGAACCTGCTGCTTTACCCTGACTGAATTTTCCTTACTGTTGTCCTTACGTCTTCTCGGGTGGGATCCTCATCATCCTTTATCTTAGGCTGTGTCTGGGGCAGTAGAGCTTCTGTGGGGATTTCTTCATTCAGAAGCTTCTAGAAGTACTCCTTCCTTCTGCCTTTGATGTCCTGTGGACTGGTGATCATGTTGTTACTGGCATCCATTATGAAGGATGTCTGACTATCTTCTTTATCCTTCTGTCTTTGTTTTGCAACCAGACAGAGTTTCTTTATGTGATCTACTGAGTCACTTTCCAGAAGCTGTTACAGTGCCTCTCATGCCTTTGCTATTGCAACTCCTCTCTTAGCCTCTTTGTTAGCCAGCCTGTATTCCTTCCTAGCCTGTTTCGTCTTTTCTATCTCCCACTTTTTCCTGCACTCCTTTTTTCTATTGATGTTTTCCTGGACTTCTGCATTCTACCACCAGCATTCCATATGTACCTTATTTCCTTACCTGACTCAGCCACATAGCTGCTTGGTAGTCCTCACATATGGTGATTTGAGGTGCTGCCATTCTTCAACTCCACCTATTTTCTCTTCTTCCTGAGGTGCTAGAGTCCTGAGTAATTCCTTGAACTCTTGTGCTTTTTCTCCAGTCAACATCCAGGCCTTCAGCCTAGTCTATGCTAACTTTAGAGCCTTCAATGGCCACTGCTTGTAGCTGATTGTGGCAACCAGTGGTTTATGCTGCGGGATGATTGTTTCATTGAGGATGACTTTGCAATCACTAATTCTACCACAATGCCCTTTCCTTACTAGGCTACACTTTAACTGAGATGCATGTTGCCCACTCTAATATGTGATCCTGTGACTGTTTCTGTCTTGCTGAATTGGCCACCATCAAGCAATTTGCCTTTAACAAGCCAAGCATAGCCTCTTCTTCTTTATTTCTATTGTCCCACCCATGTGGACCACAGTAGTCTTCATATCCTGTTCTGTCTGTCCCAATATGTGCATTCAAGACACCCATTATCAATACCAATTCATTTTAACCTGTTGCCCTGCTGTCCTGCTTTTCTAGGAAGTCCTGCAACTGCTATCTGCATTATTTTCCTCACTATCACAACCCTGATGTGGGGCATAGGTAAGATTATGATTAGTGCCCTATCCTTACACTGAAGTCTGATTGTGGAGGCTTTTCATACCAGACACAGGTCACCTATTAGCAGTCTGCAGGATACCGACAATAATGACAGGGCTTTGATTTGGTCCATATAGGATATGTTGCTTAGGCCTTGCATCCTTTTAGTAAGGTATCTCTCTGAGCATTTCAGTTGCTGCATGTGCTTAGACAGATACAGACCAATGGGGCATTATATTCAATGACTGGCCTAATGAGGGCTTGGACAAACATCCCTAGATCTAGACATAATCCTTTTATTTATAAGCTGTGCAGTATAGATGTACTTTCTTACAACAATGGACACATGTTGGTTAAAAGTTAAGTCACTGGCCACATAAGTTCCCAAATATCAAACAACTGGGTCATCTCTTATGTGGCATATAGTCAGTGTGGTAGTTCCCTGAGCTAGATCACTTTTGAAAGGATATAGTAATGCATTTTTCGGCATTTAGTTTCAGTCCATGATTTTGGAACAAATTATTTATTTTGGACAAACAGTCCTACTGGATGGCTAAGTCATTTGGGGATTCTGTGATTGCTCTGAGTTTGCAGTCATCTGCACAATCCATCAGCCAGAGCCCTTTTTTATTGGCTTTTACTTTACAAAAGTAGATGCCAGACAGGAGAAGTCCTGGCACCATACCCTGGGAGATTCCACTGGTGACTGGTCTCTTTGTGGAGGTAACTTTCCCTATTTTGATTGATGCATCCAACTGTGAACCAATTAGAAATCCAGTATGATGACATAGGGTTTTATTTCTAGTTTATTTAGCTTTTCTACTATGCCTGAATGGGAATTGTGTCAAAAGCTTTAGCCAGGTTGAGGTACATTATGTGTATCATTTTGCCTTCATCCATTGCTTTGGTGACCTTTCAAAAAAATCCACCAAGTTGAGAAAGCATGAACTGTCCTTGATGAATCCAAGCTGAGACAAGCCTGGTGTATAGAGGTTCCCTATGCCCTGATAGATTATTTACATGATAAGTCTTTCCATGGCTTTGAATATGGAGCTGGTCAGAATTATGGCTCTGTAATTGCCTGGGTCTGTAGAATGTCATCCCTTATGTAGGGGAATGACTGTAGCTGTTCTCCATTTTTTTGCTAGAAAGCCTGTTTAGAGACTGAAATTGAAAAGTTTTTTTTGGCATGTGGCTAAATCATGCTTCAAGCTCTTTAAGCTCTCTCTCTAGGGATATTGTCAGGTCCCATCAATGCAGTATTTTTAGCTTTTGATATCACATTTAGGACTTGGTCTTGTGTGATAGCTAGAGGTGAGCCAGTTTTAAGTATATCTTGAAGGACAGATAGAGGGGATAGAGCAGTAAAGTTAGAGCTAAATTTATTGGCCAGTAGGTTCACAGTATCTTCAGCATGAGTATAGGTAACATCGTTTACAATCAGCTCAGCATATTGCTGCATTGTGCTTTTGAAATTACAAACTCGGTAGGTCCAGCTTTCGCTCCACAGGGCTATCTCAGACAAACCAAGCTGGGCAATTAGGACTTCTGAACTTTATGGCAGGCACACATTGCCAATAGGGGGCACATACGCTCCCTCTTCACTGTTAGCATGCGTCACTAGTGCAGGTTGGAGTAGGCCAGGTCCTCAACATACTTATCACCAACAAATACTCATGCCAGAGTTGTTGACATTAGTCAACATGACCAAATCAACTAGTGCCAATTCTTACACCATTGTATGGATAGTACTGCCACAGTATGCAGTCTGTGATGCATGTTCTCCTATCTAGAGGGCACTGGGCACCACAGTTGATACCCACAGCAGTTGGTCTATACAACTCTTCCCCCATAGGGCACCATCTAGAGTTTGTGCTGCTGCCCACAATACCATTCTTGGGGTAGTTTGAGGTGAAAACACTCAACATGTTGTTTGGGAGGTGGGTTGAATCCCACAGAGACACAGGGAGAACATGCAAACTCCAGTGAACCTTATACCCTCTGCATGGGGGGGGGGGGTGACTACCTTATTCATTAAACCAATTGTGTAAGTAAAATATAGCTGATTTATTTATTCTGGAGAAACAAAAAAAATTTCTTAACAAGTGTGGGAAATAAAAAAAAAAAAACAGTATTCCTGCAAAGTCTGTCCATAGATCTTGTTAGGTCTGTTTCTTTTCTACCCTGAGTCAGCCAAATGCAACATTACTTACAGAGGTTTCCATCACAAAACAAACAGTAAACTTCAATACATTCCATGTTTATCTTTCATCAAATAGGATAATCTTTTATCCCATCCTAGCTTCATTGATGTATTCTAAAAAACTCTTCTTTTCAGAAACTCTATTCAATTACCATAGCTGTTCTCTGGAAACTCCTTTCTGGATCTTGAAACCAGAAATCTTAAACTCAGCAGGGGCAAAGGTCATGATGTAACTCCTAAAGTAAGGTGCTTTTGACAAGATGTTTAGTATACCCTCTTCTGTGCTGATTAGTATGCATTCCTAACTCAACTGCATTGTTCTTCCTCAGCTCAGTCCCTATCTCAGAAATCAGTATATTAAATATCCTTGCTATAGACCAGAACCAGCAGTTCCAACACTGACCAAATGGGCAATGGATCCAAGAACACCATCCATATTTAAACTGTTTTCGCCAGGTTGGTGACAGATGGTCACTGGTGATGTGGCACCCTAACCCCATATCAAACATGGGAAAAAAGGGGGTTATAAATGGATGGTTGGATTACAATTTTTTTTTGTTTATAGAGCAACTGTAAAGGGTATCCTCGGCTGGGATGCCTTCTGTGTGGAGTCTGCATGTCCTCCCTGTGGTCGTGTGGGTTTCCTCCGGGTGCACTGGTTTCCTCCCACATCCCAATGACATGCTGTAGGTGGATTAGACACTGTAAATTGGCCCTAGGTGTGAGTGTGTACATGTGTGCACCTTCTGTGAAAGTTGGGCGCCGGGCTGGCAACTCGACACCATAAAACTCCACTGCCAATCATGACAGGTCGCTGTGGCGACCCCTATCTGGGAAAAGTCGAAAGAAGAAGAGCAACTGTAAAGGGTGTTACTTGAAATATAAACTGTCTGCTTAGCAAATTTTAGGGTAGTAGGGGTGCATTTTATAGCAGGCATTTCCACTCCATAGCTGAATAATGTCACTCAGTATTAGAGTTTTTAACCAGTTCACCATGTATTATTAATCAAAAAGTGTGTTTACCAGTATCACAATCATTAAAACATTTTTGAAGTCACAAACAGCTCCTGAGATTTCTTCAGCTTCAATAGGTTAAGTTTAGCATCTTCTGTAACTTTCCGCAGCCTGCAAGAAATCAGGATTGTGGTTTCCTTTCAAATAAGAGCAGCACTGTTAAAATAGAAAGAAGCTACCCTGGAAAAACGAACTACCCCTACAGTAACTAGATACCATCCCTGGTCCCAAAAGGGCCAGAGATTTTCTTACTTTATTTCCAATTCAGCAAGTCGGATGTTTATCTTTATCAATACATGAAGGCAAGGCTGTGCTTTTTCCTTCTCCAGTGACATTTTTGTGAACCAAGAATTGTTGGGAAAAATCTGATGCCATTAGTACTGGTTCTGAATATAACCTGTCTTTCATTTGCTTAAAGCCTTGTTCTACTTCAGCTCTCCATCTATCTTTCGAGGATGGGGGGTGGTCTTACCCTTGGTTAGGTCAATTAGCAGACAAGCAATGGTACTAACATGAACAAAAATTTATGAGAGTAGATAGCTGGACTGAAATAAATGTCCTAACCTGTGCTTTGATTGTTGGCATAGGGCATCTTTGTACTGTTTCAGCTTTTGTCAGCCTGTGATTCACTATCATTCAACTTATTACATAGCCCAGTTAACAGGATGGGTTAGCAGTTAATCCTGCTGAGTGTATCAGTGCAATTAATGTAAGGGTGTCTTAAAACTTAGGGAGATGGTTTTCCTGTTCCTAAGAAAATATTACTATGTCAACCAGGTAGGCAACCACATATCTGATAATGGGTCTAAAACTATTGGTTCCCAGGATGCTATAGTTGGTTTGTGCAGAGCCTCTGTGGTGAAAAAGACCATCATTTGTGGAAAGTGTTGTCTTTTGCTTAACGTCTGGTACTAGTGGAATTTTCCAGTCTAGGACTAAACTAGATAGAAACCTAGCCTTGCCCAATTTTCCAGTCAGTTTGTCAACTTGAAGGGATGGAATATGAATTAAATTTAGAGATGCTGTTTAACTTTCTGAAGTTGATTCAGAGCATTATACACCTATTAAGGAGGGTGTTTTCTTCTTCACAGATTTTTTTTGCTACACCTTGCAAGCTACCTGGATGTTTCCATTGCAGCTCAAATACTGTGGATCCAGTTGAAGATTCGGTTACTTTCCTTACATCGTAGAAGTGATATGGGATCAGTTGGTCCCAGTTTTTCCATTGCAGCTTTGTAGCCTTTCAGAGTATAGATTTTAAAGTTTATTAAAATGTGCAAGGAACCAGCAAAAGGTGTACACGAAGGAGTACAAAAAGCAGAATGAATGTCCAAAAGGGGGACCAGAGATAACTGAAAATGTGACATTTATTAGAATTTATAACTGAGTGCACATTTTTAAAGACAATTTGTGATCAGATTAAGAATGTTTATGTGTTTTGTTAGTGTGATATGTAGTACATTTGATTATTACACATTTAGATGCACTTTTTCAATTTAACAAGGGAACTTTATGTATTTCAGTTTTATGTATTTTATCTTTAAGATTCAATTGAATTAATTTATTTTTCATTTTTAATTGGCTCATGTGCCTTTAAAAACATGTCATGTCAGTTAACACATTTACTCTAATGAAGTTCTAAAATCTTTAGAGCAAACATGCTCAGATATAGATTCTAATAAATTCTGCCTTTTCAGTTACCTATGGCCATGGTGGTGCAATGGTAAGCTTTAACGTTGTTGCCTCACAGCGAGAGGCTCCCCAGTTTGATTCTCGGCTGAAGTGCCTTCTGTGTGGAGTCTGCATGTCCTCCCTGTGGTCAAGTGGGTTTCCTCTGGGTGCTCTGGTTTCGTCCAACATTCCAAAGACACGCAGTAGGTGGACTGGACACTCCAAACTGACCGTAGGTGTGTGTGTGTGTGTGTGTGTGTGTGTGTGTGTGTGTGTGTGTGTGTGTGTGTGTAAGTGGAACGGATGAACTACCATGGCAAGGCTAGCCAACCGGTGGTGTAAACCTTAGCTCGAGCTGATTGTCATTGTTGAAGTGACACCCCAACCCCATGTGCAAAATGGAAAAAAGAGTTGAGTGTGGATAGAGTTAGCTATGCTTGCCCTTTTGGACATCCTTTTTGGTTATTAAAATGCTCAGCCCATTAGTTTGAATGTGATACACAGATGCCCTTATATGTTTTACTTTAAAAAATTTACAAATTTCATACATTACTCTGGGCATGAATGGGGTCGCCATGTCTAATGATTTTTGGTGAAATATTATTCTACAAAGTCAGTACTAGTTGCTTTGCCTTGGACATTGTACTTATTCATTGGAGGGAGTACTCCCTCAGAAAATTTTGTTTTGTGCTCAGTAATTACCATGATATACTGATGGCCCTTACTTGATTTTACAAGTGGATGTACAATACCCATTGGCATTCATTCAAGTGGTACATCCACAATGGATTAATATTTATCAAGGGATTGTAAACCTTACATTGAGTGTTGTCCTTTGGTATTCTGAGCAAATAGTACAAAACTTCACCTTATTCTTCATAACGCCAGACCAGTAAGGTCAAGCTAAATCCAATATTTTGATATGCACCTTCCTAAAATGGCATCCAAAATGTGGCTATGTGAAGACTTCATTAAAGATATTCAAAAAAAGCATTGGAGCTAATAACTGGTTTCTATCTGATCTGTGTCTTCGGTTGTTTATTAGTTCAAACTATTATTATAAAATAAGTTTTCCCATCTACACTTGCTGTATACTATACTGTCTCTTCTCTACTGACAATATAGTCTTCCTACTGAGTCTTTCTGAAACTGGCATAGCTTATGTGGAGATCAATAAAGTCCAAGTTAGCACGATTTTTATTTTCATCAATATTTTGATGTGAGGTGGAGGCTGTGAATTTTTCTCCTGAAAATACTGGTGCAGGCTTTTCTTCTTCATCTAGTTCATCATCTATACTGGCAAGTCATTAAAATATATTTCCACCAAGGGTACCGGCATTTTCATTTTTCTTTTTCAGTATTTTCGGTGTTTCTATACCCTTAAAGATCTTCCTATATTCCTGAATGGCACTCTGGTATGGTATATCAGGAAGAAGCCTACAGCTTTGCTCAAATTCTTCCTTCTATTTTCTTTTAGTATGAGATCCAACAATCTTCCTTATTTTCTACACTAATTTCCCTTAGTATACTCTTCCTATAGGTCTTCTTCTGCTGTCTTACAACTCTGGTCATGTTCTATCCTTTCCCCCACCTTCCAGTATGAGATTCATCCATCTCCTTACTTTCCACACCTGCTTTCTTTGGTGTACTCTTAACAAAGTGATCCTTCCCTGTCAGTGTCCACACTGACCATCTTTATTATTTTAACAACTAAGGGCTTTTTACAAGAATCAACTTTCCTGTCAGTCTCTACACTAATTTCTTTAAGTATTGGAAACGTTTTTAGAGACTCCATACTAGATTTGTTTAACCCTTCCACCCAGAACTATGTGTTAGCTACATATCTGTATTGTAGTCCAACATCTTTAACTTTCCTGGGAATAGATTCTTCCAGCAATGTATGTTGTTTATCTTTCCCCCATATTTATTTATTTACCAGGATGGTCCATCTGGGCAGTGCCCTTTTTTCAGCAGAGGACCTGGGCGAAAAGCTCTACAAAGATAAGAAATATTAATACATGTCCCTCCTACACACACACACACACACACACACACACATATATATATATATATATATATATATATATATATATATATATATATATATATATATATATATATATCTATATATACACAAACACACACACACACACACACACACACACACACATATATATATATATATATAAAACACACACGTATATATATATATATATATATATATATATATATATATATAAAAACAATGATGAATTTATACACTGGAAGACAGTACTGAATAGTAAGCATTTTGATAAGTAAGATATACAGTTATGTGAAGTACTATACAAGAAGGTCTAGTAAATAGAGTTGAGTGAGGTGATAGAAAGTCAGGTGAGACCATCCGTAGGTTTTTGGGATGTGGAAAGTCTAAGTCAATTATCCCCTCATTTGTTATGTTTGGTCCTAGAACTACTGAGATTAAAGGTTTACCTAAAAGGGTTTGTATTTTTACTTGTGCAATATGTTTTTCCAGTCTGTCTCCATGTACGCATATTACTTTAGTTTTCTGTTTACTAGTTTTATGCTTACAAACATATTGTACTATAACTAATGTAATCATGTCCCTTGCATCCAACAGCCCTTGCATTTCTTTTCCTTCTACCACAGTATTACACTTAATATATTTAATAACAGCAGAGTGTCAGAAAGTAGATTCTTCCATTCCTATAGTTAAAAGTTCAGCATTATCACATTCCATAAGCAGAAATCCAAGTACAGTTTGTTAACAAGAATTAGCAGTTTTTACTGGCATAATACCATAAATATCAGTGACTGCAAAGTTTTGGAAATATATCTTTTAATAGAACTTTTAAAATAAAGCAGCTAAGGTGGTAACATTTTTTCCTGTCATCAGGCAAAGAAGCACACATTAGTGAAGATCTATTGTCAGCTCTTGCTGCATGCAAACCAGACTTGAAATATAATGTTTCAGTCAACAACATTTACTCAGCTATAACAAATAGCTGTTTTGAAGAATCAGGGTCACTGTGGGATACCCATTCTCCTCAGTTACTAGGGCATGCCCTTTTAAATCTATGCAAAACCAACACTTCTGAAACTTTACTTAGATGACTTTCATGACTTTCTAGCCTCAGTTTCAAAATATCCATTCAATTTCCATGTGTACCTCTTCTGGTTTGTTCACAGAGATTGCCCAGTTGTGAAACTTTGAAACTGTGTTTTGGTTAAAGCTCCAGCCATTCATAAAATTTCTCTTTTTAATTTCTCATAATCATGTGTATCAGCTCTTCCAGGTCTATATAAGCTTTCATTGTGTATCTGGTTAAAAAGGTGACAAGATACTGGAACACTCTTTTTTGGGCCAATTCTCTCAAGTCACATACCTTTTGAATAGCACATGGAAACCATCCACAATGCCTACCTTCTTGAGTTTCTATAGACAGTCACTTGCAGTTGGGATTCTCGATGTGGTGGGAGACAAAATCACGACTGTGGATATCTGTTGCTGCAGGCTAAGCAGATCAGTGTCTGTACATTTCTCCTGAAAGGCTGTTTAAAGAGCTACAATAAATGTCACTAAAATCTTATTTGAATTAGTCAAAGCATCACATGTTTTTTTATCCATTTTCACAGAACTCAGAAACAACAGTTAGAAGGTTTTGGTTTCCCCAACAGGAACAAAAGCTGCACTTTCTTATAAACAACTTCATTTCACTGTCACAAGGTTTTCTTCTCAGAAAATGAAATCCACATATGGTTATAAGAGTTTCTTTCAGTTCCTCTGTGTAACCCATTTTACTGCCAGAATGATCTGCTCAGCAAGGTCAAATCCCCATATGTGGACAAGGGTGTAATAGTTCCCCACTTTATCAGAAAGCTTCTCATGCATGCAGAACATGTTACAGCCATTTTAAAAGGTAGCACTTAGTGAACCTTACTTCTGTTAATTAATCAGTCAGTAATAAATAGTCAGAGATGTTGTACCCCTTACTCTTAAGAGGGGAAAACTCAGACATATCAAGTTGGAACATTACAGTTATAAATGAAACGTTCTTCTGCCTACTGCACTCCACTAATGTAATATTTTTCAGTAATAAAAGGAACAATATGAACATGAAAATGAATTGCTTTTCAGTTTAATCAGGCTTATTTACACAAAGGAAACAACAATTCAGTTTCTTTCCAATCTGCCTTAACTGTACATTTTACTGCAGCAGTGGGTTAGTTATGTTTGCAGACAGTCAAAAGTCTCACTCCCTGGCCATTTATATAAGTCAGATCTACTTGAAAAAAGATCAGAAAAGGTGCAAGTCACATAGGCAGAAATGTGGGTTTGTTCCTTCCAAACACAGCCTTTTTTCAGGAGTAGCCAATTTGCTTAATATTGCTTCCCATCGTCTCCTCTGGTGTGACGAACTGCCTGTGGCTGTCAGGGTTTATACCATGTAGATTCAATATGATTATGCATATGAGGGCCTAAGTCATAAGTGTTTTTGAATCACTCATTTTACTCACTGTGGCTATGACCATATTCATGCTCAAGAGGCTCTCGCACAAGCTATGACTAAGCATGGGCTGGTCAATGGCACAAAAGGAGATGTTGTAAACATGTTACATTTGCAGCCAATGTAGGTAACAAAGACCAATGATAGATTCAAGGTTAAACATCATACATTGAATGCATGCATGTTGTGCTGTGTCTTAGAACTTTATGTCAAGCTGAAATCAAAGTCAAGTCAAAGAAAACTTCATTGTCATTCAGAACTGCACAGCACTGTAGCTGAACGAAATTACAATGCTTTCTTCTCAATTCAGGAAACAGTTGCACATATAGACAGAAAAAGTAATAAAATATCATAGCAGAAATTTAATAAGCAGCAATTAGTAAGCAAAGTAGAACATCAGTGACCCACACCCATCCCAGAACAGGAGACAAGGAACAATATGAAGGTAATATTGTCAAAGTAAAATTGAAACAATAGCAGCATATCTATGATTAGACTGAATTATTGCACAGTTTGTATATTGCACTTTACAGTCATTCAGTGTGTAGGTGAGATACCTTAGTATTGCACTTAGTTATTGCACATCCATAAATAAACCCCTTGATAGGCTAGTTATGTAACAGAAGTCATGGTTCGTTTTTCCAAAAAGTTCAACAGTCTAACGGAGAGCGGAAAGAAACTGTTTTTTAGTCTGGTGTTCTTACAATGTAGGCTTCTGTATCTCCTGTCTGAGGAGAGGCGAGTGTACAGACCATTGGCAGGATGCGTTGGATTGCTGGAAATCTTTTTGGTCCTGTCATTGCACCAGCATTTGTGTAGATCCTCCAGAGGTGTAAGGGAGGTGCCAATGATTCTTTCTGCCGACCTTACAACTCTCTTGAGAGCCTTCCCATCATGATTGTTACAGCTCCCATACCAGACTGTAATGCGGTTGGTCAGGACACTTTCAATGCTGCCCCTATAAAAGGTCTGAAGTATGGAGCTTGGTAATTTTGCCTTTCTAAGTTTCCTTAGAAAGTCTAAGCATTGCTTAGCTTTTTTGACTGTGCTGGATACGTGGACTGACCAGAATAAGTTCTCCATGATATGAACACCAAAGAACTTTGTACTCTTAACCCTTTCCACTGTTTGTCATCCTTTTCATCACTAGAGGTTTGTGTGGTACTTGAGCCCTTCTGAAATCAACTATCAACTCCTTGTCTTGCTGACATTGCTAGATAGTTGCTGTCATACTGGACCAGTAGGTGATCAGTCTCATTCCTGTAAGCCTCCTCCTCTCCGTCTTTGACCAGGCCTATAACAGTGGTGTCGTTCATGAAGCTGATGATCCTATTCGTCTCATGACTGGTCATGCAGTCATGTGTCAGCAGAGTGAAAAGGAGAAGGCTTAAGACACACCCCTGTGGTACGGAAATGTCATTAATATTGGCACTATGTATTTTACACTGTGACAGAGATGCACTATGTTGCACATGTGCAAAAACTGAAATCAGGCTTGACTTTTTTCTGCCAGCCATTATTCACTGGCTTGAAACCCAAAGCATGTCCATTACTTCCAATGGCACAGTTTGTGGCAGTGCACCCTGGTGGTACTGTAAGGAATCCAAGATCATTCTTTATTTACTGAATAGCGACTACTGGTACTGCCTGTTTGGGGTCTGCTGTGAGTGTCCCCAGCATAAGGTCGATGACTGGCACTGCCTTGCCAGAGCTTATAGTGATGCCACAGGCATACCTTGCTCTGCTGAGTGAGAAGTACAACCTCCAATACAGTGACCCATGGAGGCACCATCCTGACCTTCTGCATATCTGAAATGTATTATAAGCATGCCAGTCCAGTTGTTATAGGTGTTTAATTTCCTGATTAATACACTGAATGCATATAATACACGTCTGCATTTTTCTCCACAGCTCATAAGGCTAGTGAGGAAAATTGTCTCCTATTCCGTTGGAAGATAGAGTGCCTTTCCAGGTGCATAGGTAGATATGATACAAACTGCCATGAACAGCCATTTAAATCTCACTAATAAACCAAGATCAGAATCAAACCTTGTTCCTTTACCTATGAGGTAAACACCTTAACCATTATGCTAAACCCCTCCCCCCTAAAAACAGGTTTGTCTGTTTTCTGCCAGCCATTATTCTCTGGCTTGAGACTTATGCCGGTGTGCACATGTCCTTTACTTTCTTTATTGAAGTTTTCATCCTTGAGAAATATTTTTTATTGTTTTTTTTCTGAGAAACTGCTTGCATACCTGTAAACTGCACAGTCAGTAATGTTGTTGTTATATATATATATATCTGTGTGTGTGTGTGTGTGTGTGTGTGTGTGTGTGTGTGTGTGTGTGTGTGTGTGTGTGTGCGTGTGTGCGTGTGTATGTAGGTACTGCCATAGACATGCATGTGGTTTCACAAGACTGGCTAATTAGTCAGGCAGAGTGTTTTGACACATTTAGGCCTGTACACATATGCTAGTGGATTAGTAAATGATAGGTACAGAAAGTCAGTTGCTAATACAGATAGAGTGATGTTCTAGCACTTTGTGGGGCTATGTAGCAATAAGAGCTGTGTAGCAGTAATACAGCTGTCAGTACTAGACAGTTCCAGTGACTAGGCATGGTTCCACTATCTTCTATCAAGACCAGTAAGCCACTGCATCTGCTACTGAACCTCTGAAGGATGCAACCCTAGTGGCTGAACCAGTGGAGTGTGATGTCTCTTCCTCTTCTCCCTCGATGGTGTTTCACTTGCTGGAGCACAGTTGCTCTCAAATGTGGGCCTGCCAAGAAGTGGCATTATGTTAGCCACAGGGAGTTGGCAGAGGTAGGGGGGACCTGGTGGGCTGGCAGATAGATGCCTGCATCGGCTTCCTGGAAAAACTAAAGTTGTGATTAGCAAAGACATGTTCCTGTTCAGCCCTGCCAGAAACATCACAGCCAAGACCTAGTGGGGTTTGTGGGCAGAGTGCTGTATGTCCTCCCCGACATGACACAGGCAGGGTGGAAGAGGAGACTATACCCACCCTATTCAGCATCTGAGTGTATCTCTTCTTTTTCTGTCCATGCCCTCTCTTGTATATTGTCCAGTTCTCTCCTTTATCATTGTCTTCCCTTAGTTTGTCTGATGTGTCCAAATCTACTGTCCTCTTCCCCTGAACAGTGTGTCACCACCTCCATTGTCATACTTGTGTCTGTAATGTTTTTGTGTACCTGCCCTGCTACCTGCCATCAACCTCTTTTGCACCCACGCCCTACATTTCATCTTTCTCGGTCTTTCCATATTGGAAAAAAGAAAAAAATGGTTACTTATCCTTCAAAAAAAAAAAAAAACTTCCACCCCCTCTACATCACATTCTTTCTATACCTTTCTCCCTTGTGTGCCCCCCCCCCCTTTTTCTATTGTCCTATATTCTCACTTACAGCCTTTATTCTGGTCAAAAAGTAGATTTAAAGAGTACAGTGGCCCCTTTAAGGTAGCATGTTGCATTTCTTGTCATCAATTTTTATCGCATGTGCATGTGCTGAGGTGTGTACACCCCTGGCATTAGGGAGTTTTGTCTGATTCCATATCTGTTATTGCAACTTTCTTTTCCCCATCACTGGTCTAGTTCTGGATAAGAGCAGGATTAGTGAATAGCTGTACTTTGAGAGTTTTCATGTTGTTAATTGATAATGAGTTCTGAGCTGCTTTGTGTCAGATGATAAAACAGTGAGAGGAAAGCCACCATTGTGATAGGTATGTTTCTAAATCCCAGCCTGTGTTTTCCAAGATCATAGAATAAGCCACTTTATACAGTCATAAGAATGTGTGCATTTATCTCGATTAAAAAAAATAATCTTTATATTTATATATGGTAGGGGGTTATGTCAGTTAAGCTTAATGAAAGATATTTGGTTAAAGCAACTTTATTAGAAACCAGGAACAATATGTAAAAAAAAAATGAACTAGCACCTCGGCATATGCCATCAAGGTTCAAAAGTTTTAAAAATGGTAAAGCACTTAAATAGTTTGTCAGTTAGAACATTACTAAATAAAACAATAGAATGTACCAGAATGCATACGAATTTAAATTAAAACATAAAGCAAAAATAATTCAGTTGAAATAAGCAAGTTCATAGAATAATAATAATTTTAACAATAATAATAATAGCAATAATGATCATCCAGTTGAATACAAAAATACACATATCCTAACTTCTATGAAATGAGGTTCCAAGTTACTTCTAAAGTTGTTATATTAAATATTTCATAAGTAATTCATTATCAAGGCCCTTGAGGTTCTTTACTTATGAAATATTTAATATAATAGCTTTGGAAGTAACTTGGAACCTCATTTTATAGAAGTTAGGATATGTGTATTTTAATATTCAAATGTATTATTTTTATTTTTGTTATTGCGATAATTATTGTTATTCTATGAACTCATTTGTTTCAAGTGAATTATTTTTGCTTTGTTTTCATTTAAATTCATATGCATTTTGGTACGTTCTATTGTTCTATTGTTCTATTTAGTAATGTTCTAATTCATGAACTATTTAAGTGCTTTACTGTGTTTCAAAATTTGAACCTTGAAGGTATATGTCAAGGATCTTGTTCATTTTGGTACTTACGTATTATCGCAACCAGATTTACAGAGTGGCAGAAATGGAAACGGTTGCACGAAAACATGTTCCTTAACCTTGAAAGGGGTGTGTAAGCAAGTAAGTAGTAATGGGTCACAGTGGATATGATGCCCAAAGAGGAACAACAGTCAATTTTTCTGATCCTGGGGGGAATGTCTTGCTTGTTCTGCAACCTGTACAGTGCTACACTGCATCACAATTCCCACATTCCTGAGCACAACCTTCGCAAAGGCAAGTTAGTTAGGGACATACCATCTAACTGTTCAGAGGCAGCACTCCCTGAAAATACAGACTCCTGTAACTACTAAGTAACGGGACAGTGATCCCTCACTGACTGCTCCCTTTCTCACTAAAGGAACTTCTGTGCCAGGAGTGTCAGATCTTTTCATGTTTCACACAGACAGTTCTGCTAGTCTGAACCAGTCACAGTACTGGCAACTTGTGGTATAAATGCTGACTGATTCACACATATCCCCCCAAAATGACAGTCAGTGATGACACAATGTACATGCAAAGGTGTCTGAAAGGGTCAGCTGTCTTGTGGGGAATGTGCTGACTTTCATCATGATGACTTCTAATTTTAACGATGACTGAGAAGCACCGCTCCTATCTATAGATCAGGAATGGACACTCCCCAGAAAGATAAATTTTCACGTTATTCCTGTTTGTATGTCAAAACCACTCGGACACAATAGTAGTAAAGAGTTTACACTTCCCTTCTTAGGTTACCAGACATCGTTTTGCACAAACATGAGGAATTTTTTGACTTCCGAAATCTGGTTGCGATAATACGTAAGTACCTTCATTTTTTTTTTTTGTTTTTTACACAGTGTTATTTGTTTCTAATAAAGTGTTTTTTTGTGTCAAATGATGCTTTTCTAAATTTTGGATTGTGGAAGAGTTTATATTTGGCAACAATCATGAAAGTTGTGTTCGTAATTTTGACATTTGGGTGAAGACCTGACCATCAAAGTTATAAAGCTAAGAAGCAGATCAATGATAGTGGCTTCAATGAAACTGCATTCACTGACACATCATGATCACTAGCAAATTATTATTATTATTATTATTTTACATTTGTTTACCATGAAAGTCCAACTGGATACAGATCCTTTTTCAGTGGAGGCCTGGAGAGAAAAGCTCCAACATAAAACAATTACAAAAGTTGACAAGGCTACAAAGATACATGATTGACAAAATACAGTATAACTTTAAAAAAAATGGTAATACATACGTGATTGACAAAAATCAGAAGAGTTACAACATACAATTATCAAATGAAGATTCATGTAAAATTTTCTATGGGAATGCACATTTTAAAGTTAAACAGATATAAATAATGTCAGTACAGACACTATTTTCCATACACATTCAGATGAGAGCAGTAGGACACCAATAAGGTGTAGGCTCCTGAGATCTTATGAGTGCTAGTACATTCCAGTATAGATGTAGGAACAGAGCCAAGGGTCAGTTAAGTCAGACTTTAGATGTTTTTTGAACTGTACTACAGATCAGTTGGAGGTTATTGGGGCTGGCAGTTTATTCAATATTTTAGAAACAAAGTTTGAGAAGAGTGAGTCCCTGGCTGAGTTATTTGCTTTGGAGATATCAAGAAGTGGTCTGTTGCTGGAATGGAGAGTATGATTGTTGGTATATGGCTGTATAATGTTCTGGAGAGCCATTTTTTTTTCTGGTTGATGCAGGATTTTGTGGGCAAGGGTTAATTGATTAAAGACTAATAGTTGAGGTAGTTCTAGCCAGTTTAGTAGTTTTAGGGGTATACAATGATGTGTCCTATAAGGGGAGTCTGTGGTCAACCTGGCAATTTTATTATGACAAGATTCTAGTTTAGCTAGATCAATTTTTCTGAAGTTGATTAGAATTGGAGAGGTGTGTGCGAGCAATGGTAACTTTTGTGTTTAAGGTTAAGCATTGTTTGTTTCTGTACAGAACATGTAGTTTCTTGGTGAACTTTCTTAATGGTTTGAGAGATTTGAATATCACATTTCAAATTGTTGTTGATTTCTACACCTAGACATTTGGTATGGGTTACTGGCATGATATTGATTTTGCTTTTAATGTGATATTAAATGACAGGTATGATGAGGGAGATCTTGTGGGTTAGATGAGAAGGAGCTTAGTTTTGTTGGCATTTGGAATGAGTTTGGTGTTAGTGAGCCATGTTTCAGCAAACAGAAACAAATCTTGAGTTATGGTATGGAGGTCTTGTAGGAAGGAAGCTGCACATATTAGTGTTAGTGTAGAGTCATCTGTATATTGTATAACTTTAGTGTGTGAGGAGTAGAGGTGTGGAATTTGTTGGTAAAAAGAGAGAACAGTAGAGGTCCAAGGATGGATGCTTGGCAAACCCTTAAAATGATTGGAAGAAGGGGGTTCATGTTGCCATTGAACAGCCTGCTGGCATCCTGATAAGTAGCTTTTAAACCAGGTAATAGAGGAAGTACTGAGGTTTAGGGTGGTAAGAACATTGTTAGGTTTGTTATGATTTATCATATCGAAGGCTTTAGAAAGGTCAAAAAATGGCAGGTACAAATTTTCTATTATTTCTATACTGGTTCACTGTGTTAGTGAAGGCCATTAGGGCTGTGGTAGTACTGTGATAGGACTGAAAGCCATGTTGGGTGTCTAACAGTAATCTATATATGTGTAGGTAAACCATCAATTGTGAATGAACGATTCTCTTTAGGATTTTAGATAGGGATGACAGAATGGCAATTGGACGATAATTGGTCAGTTCAGTGGAATTACCTCTTTTGTGTAAATGTAGAATGTGGGAGATTTTCCAAATGTCAGGTACCAGGTTTTCTGAGCTCAATCTATTTATTAGTATGGCTACTGGATAAGCTATTGCTTCTACTGCAATTTGCACAAAGTCTGCAGGGAGTTTGTCTACTGCTAGTGTGGTTGGCTTTATCTTTCTAAATAGTTTGTTTATAGTGTTAGCAGAGACTGGCTGTAGTGTAAGGTAGTCAAATTTATTCTGGATATAAAAGGTTGAGAAGTGATGGGGGTGTACTGGGAATTGGAGAGGGCTACGATAATTTTTGTGAAGCATTTGTTGAATTGAGTTGCTATGTTATTAGAGTTATTGGTCGTTGTTGGAGTGGGTGCAGTCGAGAGGTTTGCACATCGCTTAGCTAGGGTTGAACTATTACCAGAGCCAGAAAGTCTGCCCTTCAAATTTTCCCTTAGAACTAGCCAATTTTTCAGTTTTAGCACTCAAACCTGTTTCTCTGAGCTCAACACTTACTTAGAACTCATTGTAAGCACTAGATATTCTAAAAATTGCTACAACACTCAACTTTCCTTACTAAGTAAAGAGGAAAACAGTTTTAGTACTTAAATAAATAAACACTTATCCAGGCATGTCTAAGGGTCAGCTCCCAGTGTTTTCTCCTGCCCACCTGGTGAAGCTGGGCATCTTGGGGCAATGTAGCAATTGCCTCATGTACACAGACAACCCTCTCCTCCTACCACCCAACACTACAACCTGTGTGAGATGCACTTATATAGCCAAGCTGAAAGCCAAGATCTCTCCAGCCAAGACTGGACTAGTCAGTCAAGAGGAGAAGGTAAACACCCACACCACACCACACACAAAACAAAGTCGTTCAAAACCTACACCACCAAAACCCACACATAGTAACACAAAACACACACCTACATATGCAGAGGTTCTTAATATAAATCTACCCAAGCAACAGAGACCTCCGAAGCTGAAATGCAAACAACCACCAGCCCCCAACACAACCCAAGTGACACATAGCTCACAAAACCAGTGTGCCACTCAGCCTCAGCCCCTAAGGCAAAAATACATACCCAACACACTAGTTATAGGTGACTCTATAGTCAGCCACACTGATGTCCCACTCACCAGGCTAGACAAGGAGAAAATTACAGTCAGATGCCTGTTGGGTGCCAGGATCCACCACATAATGCATGCACTCAGGTCACTCCACAACAAGTACAAATATGACTATGTCATTGTCCATGTTGAAGTGAAGGACCTAAGATGTACCTCCCTGGACTACATGAAAATAGACATGGAGGAGCTCTCGGATGTTGTAGCCCAGGCAGGTATGACCCTAGCCCTGAGTAGCATCCTGCCATCATGTAGAATGATACCACAGTACAAGTATAAAATGATTGACTTCAACAATTGGCTAAGCCTCTGGTGTCATTCTAAGGGGATCCAGTATCTCTTTGCCTGTGATGACATGATTTACAGACCACAGTGCTTTGCCAGAGATGGCCTGCACCTGTTGCTCCTGGGATTTCAGGTACTAGCTAAGGCTCTTGCCACCCTATAGTGCCTTTTTAGGCAAGGTTCAAATGACAAAATTAGTACCGTAACAGGTACAAGCAAGCAAAATCTGAGGGTAATGCTACTCACTGCTAGAAGTCTAAACCTCAAAATGCATTCACTCGAGGCACTCCTTAAAATGGAGAGCATCGACATCTGTGCAGTGACAGAGCTTGCCAAGGCCTTTGACACCATCCCCCACTCTGGAATCATAGATAAACTCACTAAACTGGGCATAAATCCCAACATCACGCAATGGGTTGCCAACTGGCTCACTGACAGAACCCCCCCAACATGAAAGTAACTGACTCCAAATCCGACTCCATACCAGTGACAACTGGAGTCCACAGGGTTCAGTCCTGGGTCCCCTCCTGTTTGGCATCTACTTCCCTGAAGTTCAGGCCAACACAGAAGGTCTATGGCTAACAAAGTTCATAGATAACTCCAAACTGGGAGCCATTATTGAATCCCCAAATGATGTGGACATTCTACAAAAGGGCCTCACTTTGACAGATGCTTGGTATCAAAGCTATGACCTCAAGCTCAAAGCCAAAAAATTTATAGTTATTCCCTTTGGGAAAAACCCTGTGCCCATGAACTACCACATAGGCGGTAGTCCACTAAACACAGATGATGAGACCTAGGGACACAGGTGAACAGTAGTCTCTCCTTTGATAACCACATTGCCACAGTAGACAGGAAATCTTTCTACATGGCACACCTCATCACAAAAGGTTTCTCATCTAGAAAAAAGGAGGTCATTGTTCCTCTCTACTCATCCCTCATTAGACCTATTGTAGAGTACAATGCCCCATTTGGTATGTACCACACAAGACACTTACAACAACTGTAATGGCCATAGAAATATCTCACAAAGAGGATCACTGACCTCAAACAGATGCCCTATGCAGACCGTCTCCAAATACTCCAGCTCTACTCCATCACATATTGCCTACTCAGAGGCGATCTCTGCCTAACATACAAAGCTATGTCAAACCCAGAGCTGTTGGACATGCTACACTTAAAGAAATCCCAATCATTCTGATATACAATTTTTTTACTGAGTCACTTTTTAACTGAGTCACTTATTTGTATATTATTTTTATAATTGTTCAAGAGGATTTAAGGTATATGAGCAACACTAGTGAATGTACTTGCAAAAACTTTTGACATCTTACAAGAAACATTTTAAAAGAACCATGGATTTTTACTTACTCAGTATGTGGTCTGATTAACTTAATTAATTGGATTCACATGATTGGATGAAACTTTCTGAATTCATTTTTAAAAGGAACTTGTTAGTTTGATGTGTGTTATCTGATGAAGTCTGACTTGGTTTGGATGAAAATGACTCTTCCATTTTGTTGGCATTAATTATTGTGTGGAATAAAGCCTTTTTTTAATACATTGTGCTGTCTCTCCACTTGTGCACCTTTCTTCACTTGATTTTGGCTTTTTTGGGCACACTATCCTTGAAACTGTGGTTATTGACTTTTACAATTTGGACAAGAGACCATGTAGCAAGGAATTTTGTTGCAATAAAAATATGACACAGTCAATAAATTTTGGGGCATAGGTTAGTACTAGGCTAACTGCCCTTTCAGGCTGTTTTAAGCCTAGCCAGTTACCCAAGGTGAAAATCAAACCCTGTACCTTGTGACTGTGAGGTAAACACCTTAACAATTATGCAACCCCCCCCCAAAACAGTCACCCCTGCTACGGCTCAAACCTAGACCCCTGTCAACTACAGCATAGTATTTTATCCCACTAGGCTACTCAGCTCTAATAATGATAATGGTCCCTTAACATTGGTTGCACTGACTTAATTTACCCATCTACATGATTGTATTTCTAACCACATATCTTTATCCAAATCATATTTATTCCTAATGTAATCTAATGAGTGCAGATTTTCATCTTTCATTAACTGAAACCAGTATAACAGATTCTTCTCTTTAAAGGCAAGCATTGTTTCTAAATTTGAAGTAAAGATATTACTTTGAGTATATGCTATAGGAAACATAAGGAAAACCCATGCTTTATAAGCCAGATTTCTATATATAAAATTTCTAAAAGTTTTAATATAGTCAAAATGAAATAGGAATCACATATTTGGTAACTTTTCGCTATAATGTAACCTTTTAATAACCAAAATAAACTGCTATTTCATATAAGATAATTATTAGTATATCTATTACAGCTAAAATGCATAAAAAGTTTTCCTAAAAATTCTTCCCATCTAGCTGTATAACTGTTGTTGATCCAAACACATACTGTTTTCATAACTGATGATAATCAATATAATTCTATGTCTGGTAGTTGTATTCCCTCTACTTCACAGTCTCTCTTATGATGATTTAACACAATTCTTGGTTTGTCAGGGAACCAAAGAGATTTCAAAATTAATGTGTTAAATTTTTTAATACAGGTTTTCATAGGAGGTAATGTTAATTACTGAATAATCTATAGGATTTTTTTCAAGATAATCATTTTAATGGTAGAGTGTCTTTCTTCCATTGTAAAGACAATTTTATTCCATTTGTCCATTAGATTCTTTTTCTTATTTATACAATTAGTATAATTATAATTTACTATATCGTTAACATTATCCATTACAGTTATTCCCAAGTAATTAATTTCCTGTTCTTTAACAATATATTTAAGGAACTTCTTTGGGATTTTATTCTTATTTATGTTTATCATTAATTTTTTTCTTTTGTTATCATTAAATGTTAAACCAGATTTTCTTTAAAATAGTTTAATTGCTAAAATGTTGCAGATATAGATTTATTATTATTATTATTACTTAATGTCAATAAGATGTCATCTGCAAACAACTGATTTTTAGAATTAGAATTCTCCATTACTTTAATACCTACTATAGTTGCATTTGATCTAATAAAATTAGCAAAAGGTTCTATAACTAGGGTAAAAAGCAAAGGTGAAAGAGGACATCCTTGTTTAGTTCCTTTTAATACTTGTATAGAATCAGATGTGAACGTACCTATTTTGACATACACAAAGCAATTTGTATAGAGAAGATTAATAAGATGTGCAAAGTTAAAAGAAAACTTGTATTCTTCTAGAACTAACAAAAGATATTTCCAGTTGACTGAGTCAAAAGCACTATTTACATCAAGACTCATTGATGTTAAGTTCTCATTTGTGTTATTTGCATAGTCAATTATTGTAGTTATTCTTTTAATATTATCATAAGTGCTTCTATTTAAAATTAACCCAGTTTGATCTGTATCAATCATAGAAGGTAGAATGTGTTTAGCCTATCATGAATTGCCATGAATAGTTTATGAACTACATTTAGAAGTAAAATGGGTCTATATAAAAATAATTTTTAGGATCCTTGCCATTTTTTAAAATTGGAGAGATAAGGGCATATTTCCAACAATTAGTAACATTAGTTAAGTCCTTAATTATAGTAAAAAACTTATGTAATCTGTGTAAGGTTTCTTTGGGTAACAGCTTGTAAAATTTATAATTCCATTATTACTGGATGCTTTATTAGGCCTCAGTTTAGAAATTTGAGTTTGAAGTTAAGGCATAGAAATCAGTTTGTCAGTTAATTTCATTTGGTCATTTGATAGTCTATTTTTTATGTTTTTTCTAACAAATGTTTTTATTGTTTCCTGTGGATCTATTAGCATATTATTTTGATTAATTTCATTGTAATAATCTCTAAATTCCTTTAGAATGTTTTCTATTTCTGTTACTTTTCTTTTCTTTCTATGTGAATGGTTTTATCTGACTGGATTTACTGAGTAATTTTGTTTTAGTGGCTAGATTGTGCATAGACTTTGGGTTGATAGAAAAGTTAATTATTTTAAACATCTCAAGATTGATTTTGGTTTTATGATTTCAAATTTCCAAGTATTTGTCATTCAGATTATTGATTTCTTCGATATTATTATTTTTATTCATCTGGTTTTCTAACTTCTGCTTATCAAGTTTCCTCCGTATTTCATGCAATTCTTTGTCCCATTGCTTTTTTTATTTGATAGCCAATTAGTGAGTCTACCAAACAGATATGCTTTTAGAGTGTCCCATATATAGATTTCTGAAGTATCCACTGTATTGATAATTTCATTAAAGGCGGAAATTTCTTTAAGAAAATAGCCTTTAAATTCTTGTAAACCTGTTTAATGTGCTGGTATTCTTATTCTAACATTATTATTAGAGTTCAAAGACAATTCAAAAGTGATTACATTATGACCTGAAAATGGGCAAGTTATGGTCTTAACTTTACCCAGCTTGTCTACTATTTTATTTATTTATTTTATTTTATTTTACATTTGTTGACCGGGATAGTCCGACTGGATACATGTCCATTTTCAGCGGAGGCCCGGGGAGAAAAGCTCCACATTAACAGTAGGTAATTACATGTTCATAGAATACAAATTAGTCTCATTTGGTAGTTTAACAAAGGAGAAGCTACTATAAAGTATATTAAAAACATAGACTAGTCTAAGTATTAAGAGAAAAAATAACAGACACAGACTACAACATGCTTTTTCTCTTACTAGTCTGACCAAGAAGGATTACTTATAGCCAGAATTAAAAACGGGGGGGGGGAGTAGGAGGGGTAGAAAGAGAGAGAGGTCATTTAGGTTTAAAAGGTTAGACCTAAAAAAAGAAGATGTTCACTAGCTAAGGGAGAGTTAATCCGGGCTTGCACACTGGCAGAGCCAATGAGATTTGAGATGGTGATTTAATCTTTTTTTGAATAGGTTTAGTGAGGAAATGATGGTGAGACTGGGGGGGAGGGAGTTCCATTTTTTCCAAAGGCATTGGCAAAGAGTGCGTCACCCCCTGCATTATTGGATTTGACTGTTTGAGCTAGGAGTTTGTTTGAGGAGCGTAAACTATTGAGATTGTTGTAAGGTGTAATCAACTTTGTCAGTGCAGGAGTTTTGTCAGGTTGTTTCAGAATTTTAAAAGCCAGGATTAGTTGGCTCTGCTGGAGAAGGTTTGGGAATTCAATCCAACCCAGGTTTTGTAGGTTAGTACAGTGATGGGTTCTATAAGGCATCCCTGTTGCAAATCTGGCTATATGATTATAACAAGATGATAGTTTATTAAGGTCAGATATATTAAGATTCGTAAGAATAGATGAGGCATACAGGAGGGTAGAGAGAAGGTGAGAGCTGGCAGTGGCCATTTTTGCACATGGAGTAAGAAAGGGTTTTATGCGATAAAGTGTCCCGAGTTTCTTGTTAACAGTTTTAATAGTCTGATTGATATGCATATCAAATCTAAGTTTATTATCAATGGTAACTCCTAATAGTTTAGTATTGGCATCCGGGGAGATAATAGTTCCATTTTTGGAATGTATAGTGAAGGATGTGGGTGTGGACTTTTGTGCACGGTGGAAGAGAACCAATTTGTTTTTTTTGGATTTAGAATCAGTTGACGTCCCGATAGCCAGGTCTCAACTGCAGTAAAACAGGATTGTGTTTTAGTTAAGAGGTCAGCAAGAGATGGATCAGAACAAACTAATGTTGTGTCATCTGCGTATTGTATGCAGGTGGCATCAGGTATGGCTTTGTAGAGGTCATTTATAAAGACTGAGAAAAGAAGAGGTCCCAATATAGAACCTTGGGGAACTCCTATGGTGTTGGGTAGGAGACTAGAGAGTCTACTATTTCATTAAAGATATAAACCAAGATATAAACTGGGTAGGAGACGAGAGAGTCTACTAGTTCATTAAAGATATAAACTCTGTCTATTCTGGATTGTGTTCCATGCCTATGATAATAATGCGTAAACATTAATGAATTTGGCTCTGAAAATTTTTTTATATATGTAAGATGAAATAATTCAGTACATTTCATTAACGTTTTTGCAGACGGCTACATTTTCCTTTTACTATTTGTATTAGTATCACCTGGTGATAAGATATAGTTGACGTCTCCTGCCAAAATGATACCCCTGTTTGCATATTGAATTACTTGCTATAAATGTTGATCAACTGTCTTGACTCCTATTCCTAGAATCCAGTACATATTAACAAGAGTTAATATTTTATTATTGTATTTTATAGTAACAGTACAAAACATACCTTTATCATCTTGATATGTTCCCATAACTTCAGGCACAGGTAAAGAGTTCTTCCATAAAATAGCTATTCCCTTTTTTTTTACTATGTTGTGAACTAGATAGTATAGTGTAACTTTTAGTATTAAGTCTGGTTATATCATCTGCTAAAATGTGTGTTTCCTGTGAAAGATAACCTGAGAATGAAACAGCTTCAGATACCTATTTAAGTTACCTCTCTTGCTTCCATTGTTTAATCCAGTAACATTTATAGAAATAAGTTAATAAATGTCATTTGTCCTATTAATCAAAAACATACTTATTTCTCATAGATAATAATGCTCTATTTATAAAGAACTGCTTATTAATGCTCATACAAATAGTAAACTCTGAGAGTAGATCAAGGAACTAAATCATTACATTTGTAGACACTTGTAAAAAGGCAATAAGTAAGATTGTCATAAAACAAATACTTCTAAAACCTTTCCTAGCCCTCAAGGAGTCTAACACTCCATGCTCAAATAGTCTAATCATCCAAGCAAACCAACTCATCCAATAGTCTCGCAAAGAGTGAGAAGAAAGATACCCCCAAACCACTATACCATAAATATATATAACTCTAATAACAATTAGCTAAAAGTATAGCTGTATCTTATAAGTCTTTATTAATATAAATAGGTAGAACAATTGTTTCATTTTAAATGTATTTACTAAGAAAAAACATTTCCTAAGTTGTTGTTGTGTCTTTCGGCTTTTTCCTGGTTAGGGGTTACCACAGCAGAACTCAGGTCCGCTAATGATTGGCAGTAGATTTTTACGTACCAAGTTGCCAGCTCTGACGCACAACCTTGGACAAAGGTACGCCTATTCACGCATGTCTCCACACAGAAGGCGCTTTAGCTGAGAATTGAACAAGACAACGTCTTACTGTGAGGCGACAATGCTACCACAACACAACATTTCCTAAGTGTATATATCAAATAAATTATTAAAGAACAAAACAGACTATGATTTACTATTACAAAGATAAATCCCCAGCACTTTTATTTATTTGGAACCTTTGTGTGTTTTATCAATATGCTCTATACTTATATATTTTGCCATAAAAATAAAACTTTAAATATTATATTTGTATTCATTTGCATGAAGTAATACCTTTGAATAATATACACTTTTTTTCTGTTTCAATTATAAGCTTTCATGCTTCATGTAATATATTAACTTTTCTTTTGCTATGCTAGCTTCTGTAGCTATATATTATTACAGTGAAATTTGACCTAATGCATATTCAGAAGATCCCGCCCTTTATTTAAATTACCTTTCCAAAGCTGCCTGTCAAACCAGCTCTCCAAGCTTGAACAATTCTATTCTGTCAGTTTGGGTGGGAATTTCAAGTTATCTCAGGCCTTTTACCTCAAAAGCTTCACATAATCTAGTGAAAAAGAAAGCTTGAGCCTGAGAGAAAGGAGCTTTGTTTCTAAACCACGCTGAAGCTGTTCACATACGTACAGCCTTCATACCTCTCAAGTGTACCTCATTACGAGGAACGTACCTTATTTGGGGTCTTAAAATGTTCATGTTCCTCGAAGTTCCATATTGAAAGGGTCTGTAACATATTCAGTGTTAGGAATTTTTAAGTGAAATCCATGGTAAACGGAAATAAATCATATTAATGTACTTAAATATCTTCTTTATAAGTAAAACCAGCATATTTTAACTGTTCTATGACCTTCCTAGCTGAAGTTGTTAGTAAGCCATTAGTACATGTTCCACATTTTGCCCATTTGTTCCACATTATGAGGGCTAGTGTTCCTCATTTTGGAGATGGAAGGTTGAGAGCTATGACAGCCCTCAAATAATAATTTTCATTACATACAACCACAAGCTCGATCTTTCAGTCAAGTAGAAAGTTTTAAGATTGTTTAATATACTAAAATATCTTTTTAACTAAACAACCATAAAAGACATGTCTTTAGCAACTATATTAACCCCCACCCCCACTTCACATTTCATTGTATCTAGCAAAAACAATAGCTTATTATCTAAGGCTGCATATTGGCCTTAGAATGCAAATATTAGTTTTAACAAACTTTCTTTTTAAATATTACTCTAGCAAGTGTTTACTTTGGATAATGTGTATTCATTTTATATTAAAGTGATGGTGATGGTATTTTGTATAATACACTGTTTAAGTAACAGATAGAAATTAACACTGTTACTTTTCCCAAAAGCATCACGAAAAACAAGATTGTATTAAAAATATATGCTGTGTTCAAGCCTGTAATAGCAACTATGTAAGATAAACAAATACGAGTTCATCTATGTGTCATGTTGCAGGCTTTCTATTTCATAAATAAAATATAAAGTAACTTCTAAGCATGCAATTTCATGTAGAAAACTGCAACGTATATATTAATATAAACACTGAATGTTTTTGTTAAAAAATGTATCATTTTTGTTCCAACTCATAAAAAGATATTTCAGTTAACTGCAAAATAAATAGATATAATGCAGAAAAAAGAGTTAAATTACCTTTCATGTGTATTATACTCGCTTGAAGTCAAGTTTCTATTTATATTGTAACTGAGTATGTTATTGTTTCTTATTTTATTGTTAAAAGTTTATATGAAACTAAAATTGTACTTGTTTACAAAAAGAAAAAAAAACATGCTTTAACATCATGCTACATTCCATGTAAATAAAGATTGAAGAAAGGGAAAAGGAAAAAGGAAAAGTTCTTCATTGTCCCTTTATTTTTTTTTTTCTTTCTCTTACTTATCTTGCTTCCATTTGAATCTATACTCCTCTTCGAGTATATATTGTTCCAATCCATTTGCTCTGTTTGTTCAAGAATTTTATTTGTTTGTAAAAATGACAAAGCAGGGACAGGATCTTGAAAGAGTTTAACCCCATTTGTAAGGAAAATCTTTAGTCTGGCCAGGAGCAATAAATGTACTTTTATTTGCTTCTTTGTAAGTTCTCTAATAAGTGGTAGGAATTGTTTTCTTTTTGCCATCACTGATGTTAAGCAGTCATTGTCAAAATGCAAAATGTTTACATCATATTTACGTGGTGACTTAGCCCATGCAGTTTTAAATATCAATTCTTCGTTTTGAGATGAAATAAACTTTACCTCTATAGATCTCAGAGAAGAACCAGGTTTTGCTGCAGGTTTACCTATGGACCGGTTGCTATCTCTATTCCTAAAGAAAGAGCTTCAGGGAGATCTAAAGTATTAGGAAGATAGGCAGTTAAAAAATAAATTATATTGTTACCTTCAGTACCTTCAGAAAGTTCAAATATATGAATATTATTCCTTTGAGATCTATTTTCAAGGTCATCTACTTTAAGTATTAAGATTTTATTTTGCTGCAATAAAAATCCACTGTTGTTTTCTCCTTCATTTAGCCTTCCATCCATAATATTAAGGGATTCTTCAATGCCAGAGATCTGATTTTTCTATACCTGAAGAGCCTCATTAATTTGTTCTATTTGTTTGGAACAATCTTTCTTAAAATTATCAGTGTTATTGTCCATATGGGTTGGGTTGCCAACTGGCTCACTGACAGAACCCACACTGTGAAAGTAGCAGACTCCAAATCAAAGTTCAGACCAGTGACAAGTGGAATACCACAGGGTTCAGTCCTGGCTCCTCTCCTGTTTGGTATCTACTTTTCTGAAATACAGGCTAGCATAGAAGGTTTTTGACTAAAGAAGTTCACAGATGACTGCAAACTAGGAGCCATAATCGAAACTCCTAATGATGTGGACATCCTACAAAAGGGCCTCACTGAGACAGATGCCTAGTGTCTAAGCCATGGCCTCAAGCTCAATGCCAAAAAGTGCATTGTCATCCCCTTTGGTAAAAACTCTGTACTCATGAGCTACCACATAGGTGCTAGTCTACTTAACACTGAACGTGTGATAAGAGACCTTGGGACACAGGTGGACAGTAGTCAGGAAATCCTTCTACGTGGCATACCTCATCACAAAAGGTTTCTCATCTAGGAAAAAAGAGGTCATTGTTCCCCTCTACTTGTCACTCATTAGACTCATTATAGAGTACAATGCCCCTTTTGGTATGTACCTCACAAGACATCTACAACAACTGGAAAGGCTGCAGAAATACCTCACAAAGAGAATTACTGGCCTCAAAAAGATGCCCTATGCAGACCATCTTAAAAAACTCCAGCTTTAATCCATTGCATATCGCCTACTCAGAGGTGATCTCTGCCTAACATACGAAGCTATGTCAAACCCAGAGCTGTTGGACATGCTCTACTTAAAGAGATCCCAATCCCTCTGAGCTACATGCTCTAGGGACCTAAACCTTGTCACCACAATAAACAGAACATGCTGGAGGGATAAATTCATGTCCCAGAGACTCCCCATGCTCTGGAACAAACTACCTATCTGTATCAAACAAAGCTCCTCATTAGCACTCTTCAAGAAAAATATTGATGATTGGATGGTAAATAGGAAATTCACCCCAGGGATCACCTCTGTGGCTCTGCTCAACAGGGGCACAGGAAAATAATTTTCTTGGGTGGCGAAAGCCAGGGTATCTTTTTGGCCAGGCTTATATAGACCCTAGGGCCAATAGCCTAGTACCTACATGTGAACCTATGAATCTGTCCATTTTTAATGATATTTTTTGAATATGAGACAATAGTGACTGAAACTCTTTTTTACATGAAGAATCCTGAAGTGCTGCCTTAGTGTAGCTCATGTTGCTGCCGGATACAATGAAAGAAATTACTTTACACAGTTTTTGACTGGAAAGCTATTAGATTTTCAAATTCTTTCTTGAAATAATCCTTTATAACACCAAGGGCTAGCAAAATTCATTAGTTTGAACTGTTTAGGATTGTTCAAACAAAAAAAAAAAATCAGAAATATGTCTTTTTGTAGCAGAGTAGTGAAGAAGAGCTGCTATCCTTCTCTCATGCTGGCCACGCCCCCATAACCTACTTCCTTGAGGTATTGGGTGACTGGGTGCCATAGTCTGTACCCACACTGCAATAAAGGGATGCATCTGATGAGCAGGGACAATAGTTTATCAACTGTAAGGGATTCCATTCAGTCATCTGTGAGGTGGTGTGAAAGATAATGTATAACATACAATGTGTCTGCAGACTCATGACTCCCACATTTGGAACATGTGTGACTTATAACAGTAGTATGTGTGGGTGATTTTCCACATCAACATCTTAATGCTGATGCAAGATATATCCTGGAACCATGGTCTACAGTAATGCCCTGTCATAAATACAAGTTATTGTCAGACAGGTGTTTGGTCTGATACAGGTCTACTTCTGCTGTCTGGGTGAAATTGACGGTGCACTGCAGTATGATCCTGCAACATGCAGTGTGCAAAATGTTACAAAATATGATGATACACAGTTACAGCAGGGAATAGACTATCAGGAGGAGAAAGTCTCAGAGTTAGAAGCAGATACCTGATGAGGAACCTATGGAGGCATCAGATAAAGAGAAGAGGACTGTAAAGGAGGAGGTATCTAATGAAGAGTCTGTAGAGGAGCCAAAAAAGGAGGAGTCTGTGAAGGGGTAGGTGTCTCCTGAGAAGTCTGTGGAGAAGCCAGCCAAAGGGGAGGTGCCTGTGAAGGAGAATATGCCTGATGAGGAGTCTGTGGGGGAGCCAGGCAAAGATGAGGGGTCTCTGAAGGAGGAGGTGCCTCCTGAAGAGTCTATGGAGGAGCCTGCTTCAGTGGATGACTATACCAGGTGCAGTACACCCTGACAGTGGCCAAGGAGTAGCACTGGTTCATACCTGTGGGCCAGAATAAGTAGGACACATAATATAAAGCATCCATGAGGCTCATCACAAAACTAATACAGGGCATAAACAACATGTTTTACATGGACTGTCTCAAAGCCCTATCAATGTACTCAGTCTCTCCTGCAGACTGCTAAGAGGTAATCTTTGCCTGGCCTACAAAGCATCCTCTGGTCCCACTGTGAATGATATGTTGCTCATCCACAAAATGAACAGCATCAGAATCCTAATTTAGGGACATAAACCTTCTATGCATTATGAATGGAATATTTTGGAGAGACAGGTAGGTGTCTCAGAGACTACCTTTATTTGGAACAGGTTTTCCATTCATGTGACACAGCATTATTTCCTAACCCAATAAAAGTTTAACGTGGACCAGCAGATGGGGAATCAGAAATTTACCTCTGGTCTGGCACCATATTTCTCTAGTAGACAGTGGCAGCCTTTAAATGCTTAAGCACCTATGCTCAAACTATATTGTCCCTTAAAAGTAACCCTAGGACACCTTTGGACTTGAACATAATTACAGTTTTGGCCATTAACAGCATTTATGTCATCTATAACATCTTAACATAGCATGCAAGGAATGCTTGGTTAGATCCATTATGTTGGCTCATCCGTTGACCATGCTGATGGAGGGCCTGTATTAGGATATCATTCTCCACATGTCAGAATTTATTTTGATGATTCCTACTTTCGAATATGACAACATGCAATTGCACAGAAATATGCATGTGAAATGTTTTCTGGTCATACATGATATAGCCATTTAAAGTAATTGAACTGGCTAGAACTCCCTCTCTTAGGTTCATAGGTTCATAGGTAGATACTAGGCTATCTGCCCTAGGGCATTTATAAGCCTAGCCAGAGTGTATTTGGCTTCCGCCTCCCTATTAGATTAGCCTACTGTGCCTCTGTAAAGTAGGTCACAGAAGGTACCTTTTTAAGATTAGTTTACTGTGCCTCTGTCTAGCAGGGACACAGAAGAGATCCCAGGGGTGAATTTGCGATTTCCCATCCACACGTCCAAATTTCGCTTGAAGATGGTCAGCGAGGGGCTATGTCTAACATGAATTGGGATTCTATTCCAGAGTGAGGGGAGCCTCTGAGAAATGAATCTGTCCCTCCAGCATGTCCTATTTATTTTTGTGCTGAGGTTTAGGTCCCTGGAGCGTGTAGCTCTAAGGGACTTGGATTTTTTGAGGTGGAGCATGTCCATTAATTCTGGGTTTGACATGGCTTTGTACGTCAGGCATAGATTGCCTCTGAGTAGGCGGTAAGCAACTGAGTAGAGCTGGAGTATCTTTAGTCGAGCTGCATAGGACATCTGTTTGTAGCCCATGATCCTCTTGGTGAGGTACTTTTGGGGTCTCTCCAGTTGTTGCAGGTGTCGGGTAATGTACATCCCAAAAGGGGCATTGTATTCAATTATGGGCCTGATGAGTGATGAGTAGACGGGCACAATGACCTCTCTTGATCTAGATGCAAACCCTTTCGTGATAAGGTGGGCTATATAGGTCTTTCTAACCACTTTGGCAACGTGATTATCAAAGGAGAGATTACTATCTACGTTGGTCCCCAAATCTCTAATTACTTCTTCCGTACTTAATGGATTATCACCTATGTGGTAATTTGTGGGCACCTCGTTTTTCCCAAAGGGGATGACTATGCACTTTTTAGCATTTAGCTTGAGGCCATGGCTCTGGCACCAAGCATCCATCTCTGTGAGACCCTTTTGGAGGATGCTTGTGTCAGCTGGAGATTCGATTATGGCCCCCAGTTTGCAGTCATCTGTGAACTTTGTCAGCCATAATCCCCCCATGTTAGCCTGAACCTCAGAGAAGTATATACTGAAAAAGCGGGGTCCCAGAACTGAGCCCTGTGGGATGCCACTTGTAACTGGTTTGGATTTGGACATGGCACCTGCGATTCTGACCATGTGGGTTCTATCTCTGAGCCAGTTTGCAACCCATCTTGTGATATAGGGGTTGATATTTAAGATGGTAAGCTTATTTATGATGCCCGAGTGGGGTATTGTGTCAAAGGCTTTTGCTCTACCTCACCTCTTAACATTAATGCCCTACCTCATCTCTTTACATTGATGCTTTCATCAAACTTCCTTTTGATCTGCTACTTATGTTTCATCTTATATGTACTTCCTTACTTGAAAACTTCTTGCCTTTTTCCTCCACCAACCAGAAAAAAACCCAGGCCTTAAAAACCTAGTCCAACCATACCTTGCATCCAGATCCCTCCGTTCAAACAACAATATACTCCTCCAAGTCACCAAAGTAAAAAACTCAGCAGGTGAAGCCCTATTCTCCTACTATATTTCCAAACTCTGGAACAGTCAACCTAACCCACTTATGAATTCCTCCTCACCTAAACAGTT
Source organism: Protopterus annectens (assembly GCF_019279795.1). Taxonomy (NCBI): domain Eukaryota; kingdom Metazoa; phylum Chordata; order Ceratodontiformes; family Protopteridae; genus Protopterus; species Protopterus annectens. The sequence goes on from NC_056729.1 coordinate 1,500,344,751, forward strand.
TAAACACCTACTAAAAACCCACTTCACTAAGTGCTGGCTCTGCACCTGCCACAGCCAAGTTAAAGCCCTTACCATCCTCCTTACCTACCTCACCGCTTAACATTGATGCCCTACCTCACCTCTTAACATTGATGCCCTACCTCACCTCTTTACATTGATGCTTTCATCAAACTTCCTTTTGATCTACTACTTATGTTTCATCTTATATGTACTTCCTTACTTGAAAACTTCTTGTTATGAACACAACTACAACTCCTCAAGATGTTTTGTTCACTCATACTAATCATATCTGTTGTAACAGACTTACAGAAACTACCTACTCAATCTTCTGTATAACTATTTATGACTTAAAACTAAAAATGCTTTTATGTATTACAAATGCAGCAAATATGTTTTATATATTTGAAATGTATATAATGATGCTTTTACTCATAAGTTTGAAACTATACACTGTACTGTCTACATTGTAATGTATGTATCTCGTATGTATGTATCTTGGGAGCTTTTCTCCCCGGGCATCCACTGAAAAAGGACACATGTCCAGATGGACTTTCCCAGTTACCAAATGTAAAATAAATAGGTTCATAGGTTCATAGGTTCATACTAGGCTATCTGCCCTAGGGCATTTATAAGCCTAGCCAGAGTGTGTTTGGCTTTCGCCACCCATTTTAAATTAATTTTGCTATACCCTTTTTCGAGGTTAGTATACTGTTCCTCTGTCTAACAGTGACACAGAAGTGATACCCGGGGTAAACCTATGATCTCCCATCCACTCATCAAGATTCCTCTTGAAGAGAGTCAATGAGGGACTCTGCCTAACCTGGACTGGGATTTTATTCCAGAGTGAAGGGAGCCTCTGGGTTATGAATCTGTCCCTCCAGCATGTCCTATTTATTTCAGTGCTGAGGTTCAAGTCTCTTGAGAGTGTAGCTCGATGGGATTTGGATTTTCTGAGGTGCAGCATGTCCATTAATTTTGGGTTGGACATGGCTTTATACGACAGGCACAGATCGCCTCTGAGCAGGCGGTATGCCACTGAGTAGAGTTGGAGTTTCTTTAACCGGGCAGCATATGGCATCTGTTTGAGCCCTTTGATCCTCTTGGTGAGGTAGTTTTGGGGTCTTTCCAGTTGCTGCAGGTGTCTGGTAAGGTACATCCCAAATGGGGCATTGTACTCAATTATGGGCCTGATGAGGGATGAGTAAAGAGGCACAATGACCTCCCCTGATCTAGATGTGAATCCCTTCATGATTAGGTGGGCTATATAAAATGTTTTTCTAACCACTTTGGCCACGTGGTTGTCAAATGAGAGATCACTATCAACTTGGGTCCCCAGGTCCCTAATTACTTCTTCTGTACTTAATGGATTACCACCTATGTGGTAATTTGTGGGCACTTTGTTTTTGCCAAAGGGGATGACTATACACTTTTTGGCATTTAGCTTGAAGCCATGGCTCTGGCACCAGTTGTCTGTTTCTATGAAGCCCTTTTGGAGGATGCTTGTGTCGGCTGGAGAGTCGATTATGGCGCCCAGTTTGTAGTCATCTACGAACTTGGTCAGCCACAGTCCTTCCGTGTTGGTCTGTACCTCCGAGAAATATATACCAAACAAGAGAGGTCCCAGGACTGAGCCTTGTGGGACGCCACTTGTAACTGGTTTGGAGTCTGACATGGCTCCAGCAATTCTAACCATGTGGATTCTGTCCTTGAGCCAGTTTGCAACCCATCTAGTGACATAGGGGTTTATATTTAAGCTGGTGAGCTTATCTATAATGCCCGAGTGGGGTATTGTATCAAAGGCTTTTGCGAGGTCCAGGTAGGCTGTGTGGACCACCTTCCCCTCATCAATGGCCTTGGTGACTGTTTCAAAGAAATCAACCAGGTTTAAGAGGCAGGATCTGCCCTTAACAAAGCCAAACTGGGTAGGATCCAGTATCTTTAGGTCCCCAATATCTTTATTTATGAGGTCCATGATGATCCTTTCCATAGCTTTGCAGACCAAGCTAGTCAGGCTTATGGTGCGATAGTTTCCAGGATCCATTGAGGCACCACCTTTATGGAGAGGGACCACTGTTGCTGTACACCACTCTTTAGGTACATATCCTGTAGTAAGGCTGAGATTGAACAGTAGTTTTATGTTTGGGTTTAGCTCTTCTTGGAGTTCATGTAGGACGCAGCCCGGGACACTGTCTGGTCCCATTGATGCTATGTTTTTTGCTTTGGAGAGGGTGGCTCTTACCTGAGCATCTGAGATGTCAGGGAGGCAGCACTCTGCTGGGATAGATATTTGCCCTTTTGGTGGGGGGGGTGGAGAAGTTTGCGCTGAACCTGTCAGCTAGGATGTTGGCAATGTCTGTGGGTTCGGTGTATTTTTTTGTCATTTTGAACTAATTCTGAGCATATCTGGGAATTCCCACCCAGGTTCCTAACATAACTAAAGAAAGCCTTGTGATTATCCTTAGTGTCCTGTGCAATTTTTCCTCTCAAAGCTGGCATTAGACGATTTTATGAGTGCCTGTAGTTTTTTGCTAATACGGATCAGAGATGCCTTCCCTTTTTGGGATTTTGCTCTATCATGTAGTAGCTTCCTCCTTCTATTGTATAGTTTGTTTATGGCTGAGGTCCACCAGACAGGACGTCTGCCTTTGGAGGATTGGGTCTTGGTTTTATTTGGGATTGCATGATCCATGCATTCCTGAAGGTGTTCATAGAATGCGTTTATAAAGGATTCTGCAGTCTGGGCCGTATTTTCCACAGGCCCGGGGGCTTTGAAGGATTCCACCTCAGTTTTGAGGAGTGTGAAATTTGCTTTAGAGAAGTTTTTCACTGTGGTTTTCTGGGCAGGGGTGGGGTCGGGATGTGAATATCCAGTGAGATTAGTTTATGGTCTGATCTTACCAGTGAGGGATACACTTCTGGTCTGAAGCATAGAGTCCCCATGTTGGTGATGATCAGGTCCAGTATGTTTTCCCCTCTTGTGGGAGTGGTAACAAGTTGTTCCATAGCATTTGAGTTTATAAATTCTAGGAACCTTTAGGCTAGGGTGTTGGAGCTAGAGTAATGCTCCCAGTCTATGTTTGGGTAGTTGAAGTCGCCCAATATAATGGTGTTTGGAGAGACCTTCATATTTTCCAGTGTTCTCAGGAAGGCCGAGTGGGGTTCCTGGGTTTGGGAAGGTGGTCTGTAGCAGGCTATAAACTGGAAGGCAGTTTTATCCACTGTTAGTTGCACATGGATAGTCTCTGATGCTTTGTGCTGTGCCACCAACCTGGAGGTGTGGGTATCTTTGACGAATATTGATACTCCCCCTCCTTTTGTGGTTCGGTCCAAGTTTTGGGGCTTAAAAGCATGGTATGAGGTATAACCTGGTAGTGCTCGGGTGCTCTCAGGAGCCTTGAACCAGGTTTTTGTTATTGCACAGATATCAATGTTCTCAATGCTAAAGAGAGTTTCGAGTGTGTGCATCTTGAGGTTTAGACTTCTGGCATTGAGTAACATTACTCTTAGTTTCTTATCCCTTGTGATACCCATGGAGGTGGGTTTGTCTTTTGAGCCTTGCTTAAAAAAGGCACTATGGGGGTAGCAAGAGCCTTTGCCAATATCCAAAAGCCCAGGGGTGATAGGTGCAAGCCATCCCTAGAGAAGCATCGTGACTTGTCGAGCATGTCATCCCAGACTGACAGGCATTGGATCCCATTTGAATGACACCAATACTTAAGCCAATTGTTGAAATTGATCATCTTGTCTTCATATTGTGGCATCATTCTTGGTGAGGGTAAGATGCTACTCAAGGTCAGGGTCATACTGGTCTGAGCTACATGTTCAGAGAGCTCCTCTGTGTCTCTTTTCATGTAGTCCAGGGAGGTACGTCTCAGGTCATTCACACCAGCATGGACAATGACTGAGTCATATTTGTACTTGCCTTGGAGTTACCTGAATGCTTGTGTTATGTGGCGGATCCTAGCGCCTGACAGGCAGCTCACCGTGACCTTTTCCTTGTTCAGCCTGGTGAGCGGGACATCAGTGTGCCTGACGATAGAGTCACCTATTACAAGTGTATCAGGTGTGTTGTTTAGCCTTAAGGGCTGTGACGGTTTGGCACACTGGCTTTGTGAGCTATGTGCTGCACGTGTTTTGTTTTGGGGTAGCAGTTGCTTGGGTTTCTGCTTTGGAGGTCTCTGCTGCTTAGGCAGATTTTTATTTAGAGCCTCCGAGTATGTTTTTGTGTGTTTATTTGTTTGGTTTGCTGTCGTGGTAGGTCTGTGTGAGACTGGAATTGTAGTGAGTGTGGTTTCCTTCTCCTCCTGAGTGGTTATGCCAGTACTGAGTTGAGAGAGCTTAGCCTCCATTTGGCTATATGGTTGCATCTCTCACATATGTTGGAATTTGTTGGGAGGAGGAGAGGGTTGTCTGTGTACATGAGGCAGTTGTAACATTGCCTCAAGATTCCCAGATTCACCAGCTGGACTGGAGAGGAGATTGACAGCTGACCTTTGGACATGCTAGAATAGTATTGGGAATTCCTTTATAATTGATAAAAAGGGCCAGTGGGGAACAAGGTACTCAAGGGGAGTTTGTGAGGGTGTAGTGCTTTTAATTTTTTAGTGCTGACTTATATAATTGCTTTAGTGAGCAAGTGCCAGGTAACTTAAATGCAATGTGTTACAGGTAACTTAAATGCAAAAACGACAAACAGTAGCTTTCTTTCAAGTGAAACAAGGAAATAAGTACAGTAAGCAATGCAGATATCACTAGGGATCCACAGAAGCGCTGAAAAGCCGTGTTTTAGGTGGAATTAGCGTTTCAGGGAAATAACAAGCAAACAAACAACAAGCATACAAAGGTGTACCAATTTCATTAAGAAACTGTTCAAATATGCAGGCACTATAAGCCTTTAACCAGAAATTCCCAGCTCAGAAGGGCATAGTCCAGCCTCTCCTCCCACAAGAGTGCAGACCACGAACCTTCTTAATGTAAAATAACTGGCCTGAAGCCCAAGTGCTTAAACCAGAACTAATATACTTTTAGAATAACAGACACTGAACCCTCAATCAGCATTTCCCAACTTAGAAGGATATAAGCTACCTGTCCTGCCGCCACAGTGCAGGCCACAAACCTTCCTAATGTAAAACAACTGGCTTGAAGCCCAAGTGCTTAATCCAAAAGACTTAGAATGATAGCTACACTTTAATCAAATTACTACCAAGCAGTAATAAACACAATTGAATACTTTAAAGAATGCCTGGATTAGTGCTCAAGTTATACAAACAAAGCTAGATTCAGCAGGCCTGGATCTAGTCTATGCTACAGCAAACAAGGTGTTCCAATTTCAGTAAGAAGCAGTTCAAATATGCAGGCACTATAAGCCTTTAACCAGAAATTCCCAGCTCAGAAGGGCAGAGTCCAGCCTCTCCTCCCACAAGAGTGCAGACCACGAACCCTCTTAATGTAAAATAACTGGCCTGAAGCCCAAGTGCTTAAACCAGAATTAATTCACTTTTAGAATAACAGACACTGAGTCCTCAATCAGCAGTTCCCAACTTAGAAGGATGTAAGCTACCTGTTCTGCCACTACAGTGCAGACCACAAACCTTCTTAATGTAAAACAACTGGTCTGAAGCCCAAGTGCTTAAACTAAAAGGCTTAGAATGAGTTACACCAAGCAGTAATAGATACAATTGAGTGCTTTTAAGATGACGCAAAAGCAAAATAAAGTAGGAAGAAATACAAATACAGTAAAAGCAGATACATTTTTTTTTGAGTGAGCAAATGAGATGGGCCCAGGAGTTACAGGATAGAAACAAGTGCAAATGCAGGCCTTCAAATCAGAAAGTTGAGAGAGAGATGGAAGACTGCCCAAACGTCCAATAACTACAAATTCTGGACCAGAACCACTCCTTATGTGGTAGACAGGTTACCTAATGCTTACCACTCCCACTGATAAGCTAGAAGGCTTCCATCCAACACAGAAAGGCTTGGGGGCTCAGAAGCTTACAAACAGTCCTGGATACAGCAAATCTGTATCTGGAACACTAATTACAGGAAAGGTAAAAAACAGGCTTACAATTATTTTTTTTCAGAAAAGTAGCAAAAACAGTAGTAAAAAAATTCACATGCAGTGCAAGCTGGCACACTTGAGTATGTAGCAATATTAGTCCACACACAGTTTGAAAAAATGCAATTAAATTAAAAATGACTAAAAGCAAGTGCAGAAAGGGTTTATTAGGTAGAATGCGGTAAAGAGATGGGACTAGGGGAGTGTTCTAGATCAAATCTACAGTGGGGCGGGCACTGCAAAAGCCACCAACAGTTTCAACAGAGAAGTGAGGAATCACAGTGCAAATTATAAAACCAAAAAAATATATACTGATCTCTGTATATTTGCAGAACAGTAAGACAACAAATATCTAAGCAACAATTTAGCTCTATAATACAGAATAATACAGAAAAATATACTCAGCTCTATATATTTGCAGATAGTCTTGTAAGGCTGTCTCTCAGCACACAGATTCCAAATAAATAATAAAGCTACACATGCATGGGCTAGTACATCCCATATACTGATTCCTGACTGAGGCCAACCAGGCATGGTTGTTGTTGTTGAGGAACCCACTGGATCCATTGCATGCAAGTGAGATGACTTACTGTTACTGCAACTTATCCATCCGAACTGTTCACTACTATGATGGTTGCCTCACATTTGTAGTACATGGGGACTGGAGACAATTGTAAGGGTGTGTGGACACAAAATGAAAAAAGTACTGCCCTGAAGAACTGTTGAGTACAAGCTCACTTTCTGCACACTTTTCATTGTACTAGCTGCATCACCCAACACAACGCAACTCACAGTACTACACTCACAGCAACTTCATCAGTAATCCCAGCCACATGAAAAGTAGTAGGTATATAAATCTCACATTATAATACAGATGTGGAACAGACAACCCACACATACACAGGTCACCTCAGCATAACCGTCACAACCAGAACACCTTCTAACACTTGCATTTCAACATTCATTGTGTGGAACTACCTCTCAAACAGACAGCAAGCAGCGAAATGGAATTATTTCTCCATCTTGTTGCCAGTAAGTGTTTGTGTGCCACAGGGTCTATACTAGGCACCATATTCAACGTATTCATCAATGCCCTCTGCACTGCTACCGAAAACGCTAGCCTAGTTCAATATAGTGCTGACTTGATGAAAATCTGCTCTGCCAAATCTCTCTATAAACTACAAGACCTTACACAACAACCTTTATTGATTGAAACATGGCTAAATAATTCATGACTTCTACTAACCCCTAAAAAACTAAATTGCTACTCTTTACCCCAAAACACATCTCCAACAAAACAATACTATTCACTATCATCTCTGCCAACAACTTCTTGACAGTAGTAAAAACACACAAAGCTACTAGGTGTCATCATAAATGACCCAATGAAATTTGACCACAATGTATTACATGTGGTTAAAACAAATCATCAAAAACTAGGTACATTACTCAGACTAAAAACCTACCTCACTGACATAGCCAAAAGACATATAGTCTCAACTTTTTGTTACTGTCATTTCTCCTCTATGTTGCCCCAATCCTCACCAGCTTTCAAGTCTCACAACTGTCCAGACTTGAGCAATGTTATAATAAAACAGACAAATCTGAAGTAAACTAAGAAACACACCACTGCCAAGCTCTCAGTGAATTAAACTGTTTAGAACTACCACATCACCTAGCTTTTTCTCAGCTAATGACAATACACCAACTTCTATATGTCAGAAAATTGCCCAGCCCTTAACAACTTAATACAGCCCAACTCTCCCAATAGACTTTTTTACTCTAGAAAGAAATCACTAATCACTGTAACCAAAGCATTTAATATTGTAGGTGACTCTCTATATCCAAATAGTGTAGCTTAAATAGTGAACCACAAACTACCACTGCAATCCATTTAGAATGTAAACTCGCTTAAAACACAGCTAACACCTATCAAATCAATGAATCTGCTCCTGTATCTCCAGGATGAATGCCATTGGTATCTTCTGCTTGCCACATCATCAAACCATTTTTCTTAGGTTAGAATCCTATGCCCACAACCAGTCTACACCAATACTAGAGTCTCCCAGCCATATACATAGTTTAGTGACACTACTTGCTCCCACCTCTCTATTTTTAATATAACCATATGATAGGCCTATATATAATTGTCTCTGAACCTGCTTTATGCCCTACCTCTTTACTACAAAATTAACATTTTCTGCCTTACCTAGTTTCTTTCTTCAACTCCATTTCTTTTTTAGACACCTTTATTGAATTACCACGTGTGACATAGGCAAGTTTCCATTTATATATAAGCAATCAAACTGTATTAAAAAGTTCACGTTTGCAAACATTATATTTTACATATATTGCTATATACCATATAACCTAAGCAACATTACATATAGTATTCAATTCCTACCCTTTTTTTAAACAAGAAACATATTTATTAACTCATCACTTACGACATATGCAAACATATATTTATATAAATGAAAACAAACCACACCAACAAAATCCTAGGTGCAAACATTTTACATCACAAACCATAATGACACACTCCCATTTGCAAACATTATACATCACTTATAATCTGCGCAATCATTTTCAAACATGACATTGCTTATTTAAGTCCTGCCTTCTTTTAAACCTCATTCCTCCCCTATTTTTCCCACAATTCCCATTTTTTTCCAATGCAGTTTGCTCCTAATCTTTTCTAAAAATCTCAATCCAAGTTATCTCTGTTACTATATTTACTTCTTTTAGTAAAGTTGGCTTAGATTTTGATTTCCATTTTCTAGCATTTGCTTTTTTGGCAGTCACCATAATTAGACACAGCATAGCACTAATCTCACAATCAATTATTTATTTTACAAACCTACTAATAACCTCTTCAAATAATTAAGTGTTCAACATCTACTAATGTGCAAGCATCTATAATGGAATAGCTGCTTTTATTTCATATGAATGTAATCCAATCAGCAAATTCCTTGGCTTACAGATAGAACAATGCTACCTTTGGAGTCCATAAGGCCACTTTATGGATCTCAGGATGCACCCTAAAGAAAGATCCTTATTCACCTGATGCATAGGGGTAACCAGGAGCTCTTGTTTGGGGACCCTTATGAGGGGCCCAAGTATAAAGTAGAAGCCTGACACATTCCTGCCAGAGCAGTGCCTGATGCCACTGGTATATCCTTCTCTTAAAAATAATGCCAGCACCACTTCAGTGAACTGATGAGGTACCATCTTGACCTTCTGAGTTGATGGGAAGGAGAAGCCAGAGAGAAGGCCCCTTACATGCATTGCAAGTATGCAGGAATAGGTTCATTGACTAGTACTAGGCTATTTGGCTTTGTGAGCCGTTTTAAGCATAGTCAATTATCTCATCTAAGAATCAAACCCTGCATGTTGTGTTAACCATTATGTCAACCCCCAATGCCTATGCTAACCCCTAACCAGTACTCTTTTATTTCTATTATTTCTTTTATAGATAAACATACCCTTACTATATATTTATTGATTTGTGGTATATTTGTTACTCTTGTTTTTCATTCAGGAAGAAATGTCAGACAATGCCATCCTGTACCAGAAGACAATGAAGTAGCTCTCAAGGCACAGGGGTGAGTATGATTTAATACTTTGTTTTATAGTATTTTGGTAAAGTACTTCAGCTAATATATAACTGTGATGCCCCACCACTGGCAACAGTAACCAATGAGCCTCAATCCTCACCACTAGCACCAGTGTGGACATATATTGGGAGGATGACAAGTACACATGCAGTATTTCCAGATGCAGCTCTCTGCATCAAGTGCAATTTCCCTTAAGAGCACACAGAGACCACAGTCAGTCCTTGACTGATTTCTCCCTCTTTCACCAGATCCCCAGTAAGACTCCCCACTGGCACAGTTATAGAGTTGAGATCCCAGCTGAGTGGCCAAGCCAAGACCTCCAGCACCCTCTCTGTCCAACCGGTGCTTTGTGTCCCTGCCCAAGTAGCTCATACACACATACACACACACACACACACACACACACACACACACACACACACACACACACACACACACACACACACACCTGGGAAAGGCTGGCACAGCTTCACTAGCTATGCCCCCTTCTGCCCAGACTATAAGGTAGTTATTACTGCCACCAGCCATGTCCTTACCAGCTACTTTAAGGCCCTTAAGAAAGGGTGTCTAATCTCACTCTGTAATGTTACTATTAACCCAAATGGTAGTTTGACCAAGAGCAAGGCCATTAGGAGTGGTCCATAGTGTCACCAAATAAATATGCAAGTACTCTCAGAACTTAAATATATCTCACAAATAGCAGCCACAATGAAAGCTTTAAATATATATTTAATAATTAATGAAAAAAGAACAAGAAAATACTCAGTAAATACTCAAAGTTACAGCGGAGTTCAAAGTTGCAGGAATTACTTAAAATTACATTACAGGATAGTCTCAAATAAATACAGAAAACATCTAAACCATACTTTATTATATTCCTAACTGTATCTAAGAAAAATTACTGTACCCTAGTTACCTTACTTACTCAGATATTTTGGCAAATGGTGGAAGCCATAAAATAATTTACATTCCTCCACATTTAAAGACAATACAAAATACTTCTAGTTCTAGATGTTATCTCGCCTGTTGCACTGAAACTTTACAAAATATCTCTTCAGCATGTCTGCACAATATGACATACAGTTCTAATACATCTATACACAAGCATCTTACATGAAGCATGTTGGCATTCACAAATGACACAACCACTTACAAATCTTTTGTTGCACTTCTGTATAAATCATATTAATTTTCGCAAATGACATATAATTATTTACAAAATTCCAGCTAGCTGGGCTGGCAGTATCTCCTTTCATGACATTCCGCCCCTCCCCAAAGGCTCAATCTAGTTTTTGAAATGACCCTTGAGAAATGCTGCTTTAGAGGGATGAGCCTATCTGGGAATACCTTATCCCATTCCCTGTCTTGAGTTTCCAGCTGCCTTGACATAGCTGCCCCCAGTGCAGTACTGCAATGTCCTATCATATGCCTGCAATCCTAGGCCCCACCACAGTAATTTGGGACTTTGTTGGCTAGCTCCATGTAGCCATAGATCCTCCTCAGACTCCTCCTTCCTTGTACTGCCAATACTTAGCACTAGGGCCTCCCTATCATGGTAAGTTTTCATCATGTTAACATGGTACAATTTGTGCCCTTGCCTCCTGGCTAGCAGCTCCACCATGTAGTTAACAGCTTGTTGTGTCTGATAGGAATAAGAAACATTACCTGCTGCCCCACAGCATACTCTCTAGGTTGAGCATTGTTGTCATACCATATGTTTTTCTGCTGTTGGGCTTCTGCCAGGTTCTCCTGGGCCAAGCCCAAGTGTTCCCTGAGACTTGTCTTGAAGTTTAGGACATATGCCATGACAGACTCCTTGTGGGATTCACACTCACCCTCTTACTCATCTAGAATAAAATCTAGAGGTCCCCTCACCCTATGCCCATACAGCAACTAAAAAGGTGAAAAACCTGTGGATTCCTGGGGCACCTCTCTGTAAGCAAATAACAGATGGGGCAGATATTTGTCCCACTCCCTCTTAAACTGATCTGCAAATGCCCGTAACATGGCTTTTAGTGTACAGTTTAACCTCTCAAACAGACCATTAGTTGGGGATGGTAGGGGTAGTCTTTAGGTGCTTCACCCCCACAGTGCTTCAGGTCTGACATGAAATTGGCACCTATGTCAGTCCGTATTTCATTTGGGAAACCTACCATGCTGAAAATCTCTAACAACGCATTTGCCACCTTTTTCTGCCTCAATGGAGGACAGAGCCACAGCCTCAGGGTATCTGGCAGCATAATCTACTACCATTAAGATATACTTTTCCCCTGTGGAACTTGAGATACTCAGAGGCCCCACTATATCCATAGCTACACTCTGAAATGGCTCCTCAATCACAGGCAAAGGCATCAAAGGAGCTCTCACCTTGTCTCCTGCCTTGCCTACATTCTAGCACTGCTCACAGGTCCTGCAGTACCCTGTTACATCTCTGGAAATCCCAAGCCAATGAAAGTTCTGCATAATATGTCTCTTGATATGCTTTATGCCCATATGACCTGCAAAGGGAATATGATGGGCTATGGCTAGAAATGCCAGATAGTAGGCTCTGGCCACAACCAACTGCTGTATTCTCTCACCCTCGACCACTCCCTCAAGGGTCCACTGTCTATACAGTAACCCTTTGTCCCAGTATACAGATTCTCCCTTCCCTTGACAAGCAGGTGCCTCACTAGCTACCTCCCTCAGGCCTTGTAAGCCAAAGGTATTTGGAATAGGGTCCTTTCTAAAGCTTTGACTGGAGTAGACTGCCTAGGTAAGTAGTGCAGGCTTCACAATGGTTGGATCATAGGCTGTGTCTCACTTAGCAGTGGCCTCTTTCCCATTTACTAAGATAGTATCTAACTTCTTGTGGTAGTTTGGTATCCTTGTTGTCTCCAGACAACTTTCTCTGGCATTCTGTCATTCCCACTTACTGGCTATCCCACCTTTTGTTCCTCACCTTGCCTTCGTGAACATCTATATCCTACATACCCTTGGTCCTGGACATGTACCTGGACTAGTGGCTTCCCCTGCTACTGGTGGACTCTGTTGGGGCAGTTTAGTGTGCCCACCATGGGTTCCCTTAGACCCATGAACAGCACTGGGTATCCCTACCCTGTGCATTGATGCTCTGCTTGCTAGGTATAGGTCTCCCTTTTCCCCCAACTCATCTGCTGTGTTACATTCTCTATCTGCTAACCAGATTATTATGTCCTTAGGCAAAGTGCTAAGGGCTTTTTCCCTCACCAAAATGTCTGCCAGGATTTCAAAAGTGGTGACCTGACACCCATACACCCACCTATGAAAATAAGTGCTTAGTTCAGCCACATATTCACACACACTTTCATCTGCCTTGCATCTGTGCTAAAAAAAACTTTTTCCTATAAGCTTTGGGTGTTAACCTAAAACATTCTAACCCTTGGTCAGCATTGTACTGTTTACATATCCTTTCAAACATATGAATAAAACTTTGAAAATTATCACCCTCTGTAAATTGTGGAAGAAATTCACTGACCTTTGTTGCTTCTGGGCTTCTGTTACTCCTTTCCCCATTACCTCCATGACCCTGGTGAAGAGCCAGCATCTCCTTTTCATGTTGCCACTGCCTCTCATTCTCCTCAGCTTCCATACATCACAGTTTCTCATTTTCCTCAGCCTGCAGACATCTCAGCTTCTCATTCTCTTTGATGTCCAGGTGTCTCAGTTTCTGTGCTGATTCTATTTTCAAATGTGTGGCCTCCAATTCAAGTCTCTTTAACTCCAGACAATTTTTTAAGTCTTCTGTGGAAAAGTTGAACTGTCCTTTTTTTGAGAGTTGTACATCTCCAAGGCCAGTCTGATTGTCCTCCTGGTTGCTAGTCTGTGATGCAGCTGTGAACCATTTCTGTTTTAGTCAGGCTGGCATGCCTCAGTCCTTTGGCTTGACATGTCTCAGCCAACTGGCTTCTTGTCAGCTTGCCATACTCCTCTGCTGACATCCTTGCCTGCTCTCCCTGACTAACTAAGCTAACAAGCAAAATAGAAATATTGTGTTATGAAACTTTGAGTGTTAACTGTGTGGTTGATTGAGAGTACTAACACATTCTTTAGTGACCACTGTTTACTGGCTACAGGAATTCAATATACACATCACTGAATCCTAATACCTGGATATCTCACCACTGCCAACCAATATATGTGACGCCCCACCACTGGCAACAGTAATCAAGGAGCCTCAATCCTCACCACTAGTACCAGTGGGGGATGTACATTGGGAGGATGACAAGCCCACACACAGTATTTACAGATGCTGCACTCTACATCAAGTGCAATTTCCCTTAAGAGCACACAGACACCACAGTCACTCTGGGGCTGGTTTCTCCCTCTTTCTACAGATCCCGAGTAAGACTCACACTGGCACAGCTATATAGTTGAGATCCCAGGTGAGTGGAAAACCAAGACCTCCAGCACAAGTTCACTAGCTATGCCCCCTTCTGCCCAGACTGTAAGGTAGTTATTACTGCCACTAGCAATGTCCTTATCAGCTATTTAAAGGCCCTTAACAAAGGGTGTCAAAACTCACTGTGTAATGATACTATTAATCCAAACAGTAGTTTGACCAAGAGCAAGGCCATTAGGAGTGGCCCACAGTGTCACCAAATAAATATGCAAGTACTCTCAGAACATAAATATGTCTCACAAATAGCAGCCACAGTGAAGGATTCACATATATTTAATAATAAATAATAAAAGAACAAGAAAATACTCAGTAAATAATCAGTTACATCAGAGTTCAAAATCACGGGAAATACTTAAAACAACATTGCAGGATAGTCTCAAATGGGTCCATATCACCAAATTGAAAAGACCTGTAATTGATTGGCATTTACATTGAAAAATATCCCAAATATTATTCTGGGATTCTTGTAGAATTACATAATTTCCTGTCATCTGACTTCAGTTCCCAGGCTCACAACCATTGATGTAGCTGTAACATTTAGCATCTACCTGTGAAAATACATAGACCTCAGATATTTTGGCATATGGTGGAAGTCTTAAAATAATTTACATTCCTCCACATTTAAAGACAATGCAAAAAAATTCTAGTTCTAGACATTATGTCTCCTGTTGCACTGAAACTGAAAGATAACATCTCTTTTTATGCCTACCCATAGAGTACTTCAATCTCAGCTATTCTTCTGAAGTTAACTTCTTGTGTTGCAATTTCCATTGTTAAAATATAAACATCTAAACTGTTACAACAATGTATATATATTTCTGCTCAGTACTTTACAAAATATATCTTCAGCACACATCTGTACAATATGACATACAGTTGGAATACATCTATAATACATCTGTAGCACAAGCATCTTACATGAAGCATGTTGACATTCACAAATGACACACAACCACTTACAAAATTCCAGCTAGCTGGGCTGGCAGTATCTCCTTTTGTGACAATAACCACTGACATATTTTCTATAAGTATATGAGAAATAACCCTGCCACACTTGTTTGCACAGTGCGTAACCTCTGTAAATATATACTGCTTTGCACACCAGGATGCAAAAGCCATATGTTCATGGGATACGTGTGATTCTTTATAGGGGATGACCAGCTCTGTTTTCCTTCACTACATACCCACATCCATGCCATCCTTAACATATAGGGTGATTATCACACCTATACACTGATATCCACAACCCATCACTGTGCACATTGACCTATTTGAGGTATAAGTGGGTATCAGGGGGTATTAGGTTGAGGGGGTCTGTAGGGTGATGTTACAATGGATGTCCTTGATGGCATGGGTAGGCTGTGTTTTGAGGTAGGGGGTATCATATATAGGGTGCTGGGTTGGGTCTGTTATGGGTAATGGGAGTGAGGCAAAGGAAGGCAAAGGTGGCAAAGGAAGAGAACCATGGGTGGTAAATCCAATAAAATACCACAAATACCAATAAATGGTATTTTACTGGATTTAGCACCTGTGGTTCTCTTCCTTTGCTGCTAATTTTTGCTCTAATGGGAGTGAGGCCCTTTACAGCATATTGCCCATGCATCATTCCACTATATGCCCCTTTGGGTGATACCTACACCTGCCATTCCCTTTGTCTTTTCTCTACAGCCATGTTAACTGCCTAACTGCATAAGATATTATGTAATAGTCTTTGTAAAAACCTGCTAACAGCTGTGTTTGTTAAAGATGATTGCTTCTTTGCCTGTGGCACCATTTTATGGAGCGTGGGTTACATATATGCAAATACACATACATATCTTTGAACATGTCCCTTTTAGAATGTCCACTGGGTCACTAACAAACAACATCCAATGGTGGCTATGAGAACAGTAACACTGCACACCTGCTTGCATATCCTACAACAGGGATTTTGACTTTGTGTATCTAGACCCAGCTACATGAGCTGGCCTAATAACATATGTAGTGACTGTGTAGTGCAAGACTAGGCAGCAGTTAGAGGAGTCCTGAGAGACAATAATAATACTAATGTAGTTTTTTTTGTCTCTCTGTCTTCCTGTTTTTATCACTAGCCTTCACTGTATTGTTTTATTTGATGTTTGTTGTTTTATTTCTATTCATTTATATTACCATTTCCTGAGGCATACACTACAGCTTTCCTCATCTGGCCATAGATCCCAGCCTTTTTTCTACCAGCACTTATTTGTCTGTAGGGCTGCCTTCCTGTTGGGTATGAGAGGGTAGCCTTTGGACATCAACAGTTGCCAATGTTGGTCACTCATGGGAGGGGGGTTGCCACTGTTCCCACTAGTGGCACTGCCAGTGGGGTCACAGTTCATCACTGGGCAAAAGTAGGTGAAAGTGATATAGGAATTGGTGGTCACTTGGAGAGGTTCCTTGTGTAGTTTCAATAGTTATGCTGCTGCCTACTACTACTATCAACATCATCTCAGTCAGAACCCAGTGAGACAGTAGTCATAATGGTGACTGTCCCCTTCCTGGGTCCAGCTTAGGCAGCATCATTAATGGAAGTGGATGCACACCCTAGGCCCCTATCTAATTGTTCTTCTATCTCGTGTGTCACCTCTCTCAAACATTTGTAATTCAACCTTCCTCATCATCAATTGTTTTCCCTCTGTTTGCATATCAACATGCCCATTGCCAAGTATCCTCTTTTGTGTCAATACCGCCCTACTGGTCTTTTATAGTGTTTTATATTTGCTTGTGTATCCCTGCTTCTATACTTCTAGCATGTTTCCATCTCCTGCCTTCTCTTTATATCTTTCCCCATCTACTATTCTTAAAAAAAAGGAAAGGGACAATTTTCCCCTCAAAAATTATATCCCGCAACTCTTCCCTTCCTTATATCCTTGTCTACATTCTTCTGCTTACTCTACCCATATTCATACTTTCTTATGCTCTCTCTTCCTCCTGTTTAAAGCAATAAAAGCACATATTAGTATTGCTGGGAGCCATTTACTATGGCTTCCGGATATTTTCATAACATTGCAATGTAATGCATGTGCATAAACATAGGCACATATAGGTTACTTGATTTTGTGACATTCTTGTCTTTAATAGTGAGAATAAGTCTCTCAGTGCCTAAAGTGTCATTTTCAGGTGTAGGATTCCTAAGTAGTTGCAGCTCAGGAGTCTTCACAGTTAATTAATAGTTACCTTCTGGCTACATCCCTTACCTCAATATCTCTGTGCTTGCCTTTGTATAAAGTGGGAAGGCATGTTTCTGAATTCCAACAATAAAGCTTTTATAACTGCAGGATTATATCTTTTACTCAGAGGCATAGCTCGGGTTAGATAAAGGCTGCAGCCACCCCATAGAAATGGTGTTCTGGCATGTTTGGCAGTACCAGAATGCCAATACTACAGTTGTGATCACGTTTGAAGTGCTTCACTGATATTTGTGTGGAATAGTGCAGCACCAGCATTTATATGGTGAACTGCTCAACACTCCATGTGTGGTATTTATCTCATGTGTAGATTTTTTTTGTCCTCAACTCAAAGACAGGACCTTTTTTTTTCTTTTTCTTTCTTATCGTTTATTTATTTTTATTTATTTTTTTTTTTCTGTTTGGTCCTCAGTTTATAAATGAAGAAGGGGAGTACCACACTAGGAAACTTCACAGGTGCTGAGAGTCTTAGTCTCCTAGCTAAGATTCTGCTTTTGTTGTACAAGTAGTGATAATAAATTCAATTACTGAAGCTATTTGTAATCTGAACCTTCTCACTAAATAGTGATTGAAATTGTGAAGTGGTAGAAATACTTTTACTTTACATGTTTACAATAGCACATTTTTTTTCAGGAGAACAAGAAATGATTTAAATGCGTAACAATGAGTTTTTTCTGTGTTTTTTTTTTTTTTTTGCCAAAACTGCAGTTAAATTTTTAAAGTGTCACTCTGGAATTGTTGTGTTTTGTCTCTCATTTTAACAGGGAGACAAAGAATACATAATACATTTAAAAGCAATCTTCTAATAATACTGCTCCAAGTGATGTTTTCTAAATCTTGAGTTAAAATTAAAAAAAAAAAAAAAAGATGCTGCAGACCACAGAGTAAAAAAGGTGCAATACAGGTTAAGTTCACTTGCAGTTTGACATTAATGATTGCGCTGTTCTGTGGTTAAGCACAGTATTAGCAGGTACATTACATCCAGTAGCAGACATCTGTTGCTGATTGTCTGTCAGAGGGAATCTTTGTAATTAACAAGCTCAATGCCCTGAAAGTGCTGTTGCTTTCAAGGCCTTAGTGCAGCAAATTTTCCATGCCAGAAATGTTCTTTGTTTGATATTGATTTGATGCCATCTCAGATCCCACAGTGATTGAAACACAGCAACAGCACTGATTGCTTTTTTCTTTTTCCTAGTCCTCACACTTCTGTTCTGCAAACACATACGGTATGTGGTATGCATGGACTATGTCAGAAACGTTTCAGCAAACATTACAAAATTAATCTAAGCAATAATCTTGCTCGCATATGTATAATATCAATATTCACTTTATAGGCATGCAGTTCTTACAGGCTTTCTCTGGGATATGGCTACTTATCACTGCTTCCTGTACAGTCCTGAACTGACAAGTGTCTTTCTTTAATGAGAAAACACTTGAAAGTAATAGATGTCCTTACCTTTTCGATGGATAATACTTTTCACCTTTTGTATGTAAATATTTCAGAATACAAAAATTATGGGTATAAACTGCAATGATGGCTCTGTGAGTAGAGAACCTTGCTGCAGAAATAAAGAGGATGTAGACCTTAGGTTTCTGGGTCTTTCAGCTAGTTAGAATTTTCCAGAGTGCTAAGTCCATTTACTATTACATAAACTCACAAGACTCTGCATCCTCCAACCTCTCCATTTCTAGACCATACAAAAGTTGCAACACAGACTGTGATACTGAGATATATGCAATTACACACACATGCACAGACACACACACACACACACACACACACACACACACACACACACACACACACACACACACACACACACACACACACACACACACAAACACACACATACACACACACACACACTAACATAAATATATATATATATATCCACACTCATATATGCATGCAGACACAGACACACACATATGTGTGTCTATATATATATATATATATATATATATATATATATATATATATATATATATATATGGGTCTACTTTGGTCGAAAACACATCTGGCCGAAATTCACTTGACTGAAAGCTCACTTCACTGAAAACTCATCTCATTTCATCGAAAGTTATATATGGCCTTTTCCCAACTGTAGTATGATCCTGGAGTTAGAATATAAAGTAAGGGGAGTGTGGGGGCACAGCCCCCCACATTGGGGGGTGTGGGGGTCATAGCCCCCATCTATTTTAAATGTTTTAAACCATAGACATGTATATTGACAACTGCAATGAATAACTCTTTTCACAAGACAATAAAAACTCAAAGTATGTGGGGGCTAGGCCCCTCACCCCCTTACTTTATATTCTAACTCCAGGATTGCACTACAGTGGGAAAAAGGTCATATATAACTTTTGACGAAATGAGTTTCGACCAAATGAGTTTTAAATGAAGTGAGCTTTCCGACAAGTGTGCTTAGTGAAGTCAGTTTCGACCAAATGTGTTTTCGACCAAATATATATATATATATATATATATATATGTGTATTATATATATATAAATTTTTATATATATATATATATATATATATATATATATATATATATATATATATATATATATGGGTCCACTTTGTAATTTTGAAATACTGAAATCTCAGATTTCAGTATTTCGAAATTACAAAGCTGAAAACCCAACCAGAACTCACAAATTCGAAAACATACAACCGTGAAATTCAAAATCATGTAAGTACGCTACATATACAGTACACACATAAACATACACAAAACTTCCCCCCCACAATCAAATACATTTAAAATACATATAAGCAACCCCCTGTACCCCCCACACACCACCTACTTATATATTCTAACTCCGAGATCACACAAACAGAAACACAAACGAAACTCACACACACATCTTACAGTCCCTCAAACACACACATAGCAGTCACAACACACACATACACACACTAAACCCCTAAACAACATACTTACACACACAAACATACCAAAATTAAACCCAAACATCCACATAACGTACCACCGGAAGCAGAAATTCAAAATATCCATGCTTCAGTATTTTGAATTTCGCATTTCTGCCAGTTTTGGAAATGTGAGTATTCGGCTTTGTGATTTCGGAATACTGAAATTCGAGATTTCAGTATTTAGAAATTACAAAGTGGACCCATATATATATATATATATATATATATATATATATATATATATATATATATACATTTGGTTCCCCTTTAGGGTTCCCCTTTATCATCTCGAAATACTGAAATCTCGAATTTCAGTATCTCGAGACCATAAAGGCAAACGCTCAAAATCCCAAAACCCCAAAATCACGAAACAAAACTGCGAACATTAACACACCACACAACACATACACCATCCTACCCAAACTACAACAAATCAAACAACAAAACATACACACACACACACACACACACACACACACACACACACACACACACACACACACACACACACACACACACACACACACACACACACACACACACACACACACACACAACACAACACATCCAACACTTACACACTCATACTTTCACTTGCCTACCCTAATCCACACGTACAACTTACAAGCATATTCACATACATCCAAAGTCCCACCAAAAACCCCTACAAAACACTCACTTACCTTAAATCACATGTAAATCCACACACAACACTGGACACCATCCACACAAACCATCGCACGCAATATAGCATAAAGCCAAAACTGTGAATTTGAGATATTCGAGTTCATGATTATGCACTTTCGCTATTTTAAAAATTTGCCTTGATGGTCTTCGAGATTATAAAGGGGAACTATATATATATATATATATATATATGTAAAGAGAGTGAGAGAGAGAGACAGAAATGTATATATATATATATATATATATATATATATATCAACTAAAAGACAAGAAGGTAGCAAACCCAGTAGGTAATCCGTAATAAAATAAACCAGGTGCTCCAAGGGACCAGAACTTGTATCCACAAAGTGTTTATTGTTTTACAGCTAAAAAAAGTTAAAAAAAAAACTGCTGTTATAAAAAATCAAACAGGTTTAGCGCTTTCATCTTACAAATAAAACACATAATCAGAACCATTGCATTTAGAGCAGCTAGGCTTTTATAACCTAAACCACACCCTTATTTGAAAATAAGTCAGGAAGCCAAGTCCTGCATTTTCAGCTAGCATTCACCTTGATAGATATGTGTAATAAATGGTTACAAGATAAAACATCATGAATAAAATAAGTAAAAATAATGTACATATATACATGCTGAGCTTGCAGAAGCCATACTACAAAAGCAACAAACAACTACATGTTCATACGTACATTGCATCAACTTGTCTTTTGCCAACTTGCATTTAGACAACCTATATTTTTATTGATCTTTCTTTTAGTTCACTGGCAATAGAAACAGTTTTGTTTAAGCCTGGTGGCACAGTAGCATTAAATCTCAACTGCCAAAGCATTTCTTTATGCAACAACTTATTCTTCCAGTTCCCACAATATGCTGCCAAATCAACTTGTTCTACAGCAAAGGACATAAATTTCTCAAACCCCACACAGGTGATGGAGTGCCTAGCTAAAGCACTCTTGTTGTCATTTCACTGGATACTATAAACATGCTGATAACTATGCTTATTGATTTTGCCAGTGTAAAAAGCTAGGCACTGTGTGCACACAGCAAAATAAATCACTCTCTCTGTAAAACAATTAAATCTGCCTCCCTTGGCATAGACCCGTCACTGCTCCAGAACTTTAACCGCAGTCGGTACACTGTCACTGTTCCAGTACTTTAATTTCAGCAGGTACATTGTCACTGTTCCAGTACTTTAACCTCAGTAGGTACATTGTCACTGTTCCAGTACTTTAACCTTAATAGGTACACTGTCACTGTTCCAGTACTTTAACTTCAGTAGATACATTGTCACTGAACAAGTACTTCAACCTCAGTAGGCAAATTGTTACTGTTCCAGTACTTTAACCTCAGTAGGTACACTGTCACTGTGCCAGTACTTTAACCTCAGTAGGTACACTGTCACTGTTCCAGTACTTTAAACTCAATAGGTACACTGTCACTGTTCTTGTACTTTAAACTCAGTAGGTACATTGACACTGCTCCTATACTTTAACCTCAGAAGGTACGTTGTCACTGTTCTAGTACTTTAACTTCAGTAGGTACAGTGTCACTGTTGCAGTACTTTAACCTCAGTAGGTACATTGTCACTGTTCCTGTACTTTAACCTCAGTAGGTACATTGTCACTGTTCCAGCACTTTAACCTCAGTAGGTACACTGTCACAGTTCCAGTACTTTAAACGCAGTAGGTACACTGTCACTGTTCCAGTACTTTAACTTCAGTAGGTACATTGTCACTGTTCCAGTACTTTAATCTCAGTATGTACGCCATCACTGCTCCAATGCTTTAACCTCAGTAGGTACACTGTCACTGTTCCAGTACTTTAACCTCAATAGGTACACTGTCACTGTTCCAGCACTTTAACCTCAGTAGGTACACTGTCACTGTCCCAGTACTTTAACCTCAGCAGGAAGATTGTCACTGTTCCAGTACTTTAACCTTAATGGGTACACTGTCTCTGTTCCAGTACTTTAACCTCAGTAGGGACATTGTCACTGAACAAGTACTTCAATCTCAGTAGGCACATTGTCACTGTTCCAGTACTTTAACCTCAGTAGGTACACTGTCACTGTTCCAGTACTTTAACCTCAGTAGATACACCGTCACTGTTCTGGTACTTTAACCTCAGTAGGTACATTGTCACTGTTCATGTACTTTAACCTCAGTAAGTACACTGCCACTGTTCCAGTACTTTAATCTCAGTAGGTACATTGTCACTGCTCCTGTACTTTAACCTCAGTAGGTACATTGTCACTGTTTCAGGACTTTAATCTCAGAAGGTACATTGTCACAGTTCCTGTCCTTTAACCTCAGTAGGTACATTGTCACTGTTCCAGCACTTTAACCTCACCACATAGGTGGCACTACACTAAACATCGAAAGTGTGATGAGAGACTTAGAGACACAGGTGGACAGTGGTCTCACTTTCGATAACCACATTGCCACAACAGTCAGGAAATACTTCTATGTGGCACACCTCATCACTAAGGGCTTTTCATCCAGAAAAAAGGAGGTCATTGTCTCACTGTACTCATCCCTCATTTGACCCATTATAGAGTATAATGCCCCGTTTGGTATGTACCTCACAAGACATCTGCAACAGCTAGAAAGGCCACAGAAATACCTCACTAAAAGAATCACAGGTCTAAAGCAGATGCCATATGCTGACCATCTAAAAAAACTCCAGGTATACTCTATGGCATATCGTCTGCTCAGAGGCAATCTCTGCTTAACATACAAGGCAATGTCAAATCCTGAGCTGTTGGACATGCTCCACTTAAGGAAATCCCAATCCCTCAGAGCCACACACTCCAGGGATCTAAACCTTGTCATCATAATGAACAAAACATTCTGGAGGGATAGGTTCCTGACCCAGAGACTCCCCGTACTCTGGAATAGACTGCCCATACATGTCAAGCAGAGCACCTCCTTGGCCTTCTTCAAAAGGAACCTTGATGATTGGATGGGAGATAGGAAATTCACCCAGGGGATCATGTCAGTCGCCCTGCTAGACAGGGGTCCAGAGAAGTAAATATTGTGGGAAGAAATATCCAGGGAATTGTTATGGCTAGGCTTGTATAGGCCCTAGGGCTGATAGCATAGTGCAAATCTATGAACCTATGAACCAAGATAAACTGTTCTGTTCCAGTACTTTAACCTCTGTAGGTACACTATCACTGTTCCAGTACTTTAGCCTCAGTAGGAACATTATCACTGTTCCAGTATTTTAACCAGAGTAGGTACATTGCCACAGTTGCATAATTTAACTTCAGTAGGTATGTCATCACTGTTCCAGTACTTTAACCTCAGTAGGTAGACTGTCACTGTTCCAGCACATTAACCTCAGTAGGTACACAGTCACTATTCCAGTACTTTAACCTCAGTAGGTACATTGTCTGTGTTCCAGTAGTTTAACTTCAGTAGGTACATTGTCACTGTTCCAGTACTTTAATTTCAGTAGGTACATTGTCACTCTTTCAGTACTTTAACCTCAACAGGTAAATCATCACTGTTCTAGTACTTTAACCTCAGTAGGTACATTGTCTCTGATCCAGTACTTTAACTTCAGTAGTTACATTATCAGTGTTCCAGTACTTTAGCCTCAGTAAGTACATTGTCACTGTTCCAGAATGTTAACCTCAATGGATACACTGTCACTGTATCAATACTTTAACCTCAGTAGGTACAGTTTCACTGTTCCAGTACTTTAACCTCAGTAGGTACATTGTCACTGTTCCAGTACTTTAACTTCAATAGGTGCATTGTTATTGTTCCAGTATGTTAACCTCAGTACGTACACTGTCACTGTTCCAGTATTTTAACCTCAGTAGGTACACTGTCACTGTTCCAGTACTTTAACCTCAGTAGGTACACTGTCCCTGTTCCAGTACTTTAACCAAAATAAGTACATTGCCACTGTTCCAGTACTTTAACCTCAGTAGGTACACTGTCACTGTTTCAGTACTTTAACCACATTAGGTACATCATCACTGAACAAGTACTTTACCCTCAGTAGGTACACTGTCACTGTTCAAATTCCTTAACCTCAGTAGGTACACTGTCAGTGTTCCAGTACTTTATCCACAGTAAGTATATTGTCACTGCTCCTGCACTTTAACTCAGTAGGTACACTGTCACTGTTCCAGTATTTTAACGTCAGTAGGTACATTGTCACTGTTCCAGTACTTTAACCTCAGTAGGTACACTGTTCCTGTTCTTTAACCTCAGTAGGTACATTGTCACTGTTCCAGCACTTTAACCTCAGTAGGTACACTGTCAGTGTTCCAGTACTTTATCCTCAGTAGGTACATCATCACTGCTCCAGTATTTAACCTCAGTAGGTACATTGTCACTGTTCCAGTACTTTAACCTCAATAGGTGCACTGTCACTGTTGCAGTACTTTAACCTCAGTAGGCATATTGTCACTGTTGCAGTAATTTAACTTCAGTAGGTACAATTTCACTGTTTAAGTACTTTAACCTCAGTAGGTACACTGTCACTGTCCCAGTACTTTAACCTTAATGGGTACACTGTCACTGTTCCAGTACTTTAACCTCAGTAGGTGCATTGTCACAGTTGCAGTACTTTAACCTCAGTAGGTACATCTTCACCTAACAAGTACTTTAACCTCAGTATGTACACTGTCACTGTTCTTGTACTTTAACCTCAGTAGGTACATTGTCACTGTTCCAATACTTTAACCTTGGTAGGTACACTGTCACTGTTCCAGTACTTTAACCTCAGTAGGTACATTGTCATTGTTCCAGTACTTTAATCTCAGTAGGTACACTGTCACTGTTCCAGTACTTTAACCTGAGTAGGTGCACTTCCACTGTTACATATTTTAACTTCAGTAGGTACGGCATCACTGTTCCAGTACTTTAACCTTAGTAGTTACATTGTCTGTGTTCCAGTAGTTTAACTTCAGTAGGTACATTGTCACTGTTACACTACTTTAACTTCAGTAGGTACATTGTCACTGTTCCAGTACTTTAACCTCAGTAGGTACACTGTCACTGTTCTGGTACTTTAACCTCAGTAGGTACACTGCCACTGTTCCAGTTCTTTAACCTCAGTAGGTACACTGTCACTGTCCCAATACTTTAACCTCAGAAGGTAGGCTGTCACTGTTCCAGTACTTTAACCTCAGTTGCTTTAACCTCTGTAGGTATAGGGCTGGTACAGGTGCCTTACTTAGATATGGAAGGGTTTGCTATCAGGACTGGTAAAAATCACAGAAGTGCCCTGGCATCGTGTCACCTGATGTTAGTTCTCAGTGCCTCTATCAAGTAACGCCACAGGAGTGATCCCGGGGTGAACTTTCTATTTCCCATCCACTCATCAAGATTTCTCTTGACGAGGGCCAGTGAGGTGTTCTGCTTGACATGTATGGGAAGTCTATTCCAGAGCATGGGCAGTCTCTGGATTATGAACATGTCCCTCCAGAATGTTCTGTTGATTGTGGAGTGTGTGGTGTGGAGGGATTAGAATTTATTTAGATGTAGCATTTCTAACAGAACTGGGTCAGACATGGCTTTCTTAGTCAAGCAGAGATTGCCTCTTAGTAGATGATATGAGACAGAGAATAGCTGGGGTTTTTTGAGTCTGTCCAAGTAGGACATATGTTTAATGTCTAAGATCCTCTTTGTGAGGTACTTTTGTGGCCTCTCCAGCTGTTGCATGTGTCTAGTGAGGTACATGCTAAATGGGGCATTATACTCGATGACTGGCCTAATGAGGGAAGAGTAGAGAGAGATGATAACCTCTTTCTTCCTGGATGCAAAACCCTTGGTAATGAGATGTGCCACATAGAAGGACTTTCTGACCACAGTGGCAATATGATGGTCAGAGAGGTTGCTGTCAACCTCTGTCACCAGATCTCTTATAACGCCTTCAATTTTCAGTGGGCTCCCATCAATGTGGTAATTAGTGCGAACTGAGTTTTTCCCAAAGGGGAAGATGCTGCATTTTTGGCATTAAGCTTAAGGCCATGGTTTCGACACCAGTCATTGGTCTCAGTGAGGCCTTTCTGTGGGAAGTCTACATCACTTGGGGAGTTAATAAAGGTTCCCAGTTTGCAGTCATCTGTGAACTTGGTCAGCCAGAGTCCTCCATGTTGGCCTGGACTTCTGAGAAGTAGATGCCAAACAGAAGAGGACCCAGGACTGATCCCTGTGGAACTCCACTCGTGACTGGTTGGAAGTCTGACTTGGAGTCTGCTACTTTCACACTGTGGGTTCTATCTGTGAACTAATTTGCAACCCATCTAATGATATAAGGGTTGATGCCTAGTTTGATGAGTTTATCAATAAATCCTGAGTGGGGAATGGTATCAAAAGCCTTGGTCAAATTGAGGTAGGCTGTATGGACTGCCTTGCCCTCATCCACAGCTCTGGTGACTGACTCAAAGAAGTCAACCAGGTTGAGCAGGCATGATCTACCTTTCACAAAACCAAATTGTGTAGGATCTAGAGTTTGGAGATTCCTTATATCCCTGTTAATTAGGTCCATGATGATGCGCTCCATAGCCTTACATATCACTCATCAGGCTAATGGGGTGATAAATCCCAGGGTCTGTAGTCACTCCCCCTTTATGGAGAAGGATGACTGTAGCAGTGCACCATTCCGTAGGATCAAAGCCTAAGGTGAGGCTGTGATTGAACAGGGCACACAAATGTGGTGCCAGTTCACTTTGCAGTCCATGTAGAACACATCCAGAGATATTGTCGAGTCCCATGGAAGCTGTATTCTTGGCCTTGGACAATGCAGCTTTAACCTGTGTTGCAGTAATGCTGGGTGCCTGGCATTCCTCTGGTATTGTGATTGGTCCCTTAGGGGGGGAGAGAATAGTAAAGTTGGCACTGAACCTGTCAGCCAGTATGTTGGCAATATCTGTTGGCTCAGTATAGGAGGTACCATTGTGCAGTAACTCAGAGCAAACCTAGGTATTGCCGTGGAGATTATTGATATAACTATAGAAGGCTTTGTGGTTGTTTTTAGTGTCTGCCACAGTTCTGCCTTCATAGCTGGCTTTAGAGATTTTGATAAGAGATCTCAACTTTCTGTTGAGGCTAATAAGGAAGTTTTTCCAGTCTTGGGACTTCACCTTTTTCTGCAACAGTTTCTTCCTTCTGTTGTAGAGTTTATTAATGGCAGAGGACCAGCAGATTGTCTTCCCTTTTTTGGAGGAGAGTGTCTTGGTTCTGTTGGGTATGGCTAGTTCCATGCATTTATGTATGTGTTTGTACAGTGCATTGGTGTATGATTTGGCAGTCACGCATCTATTTTCCATTGGCATGGGTGCCATGAAGTTAACCAACTCTGTTTTTAGGAGCCCAAAGTCAGCTTTGTAGAAGTTTTTCATGGTGGTTACCTTTGCGGGGTGTGGGTGAGATGTGGATTTCCATGGTGATTAGTTTGTGGTCGGATCTAACCAGGGAGGATTTGACTATTAGTGTAGAGCAACAGCTGCCCATGTTTGTAATAATCAGGTCAAGGATGTTGCTTCCTCCAGTGGGGGTAAAAATGATCTGGTCCACGGCATTGGAATTGATGAATTCCAGGAAGAGTTGGGCCAGTGTATTGGTGCATGAGTAGTTTTCCCATTTGATGGAGAGGTAGTTGAAGTCATGTAGTATGAGAGTGTTGGGCTGGACCTTAACAGTTTCCAGGGTGCTCAGGAATGTGGAGTGAGAGTCCTGGAAAATGGTTGGTGACCTATAGCAGGCTACGACCTGAATCGCCATCTTACCCAATGTTAGTTGTACCTGAAGTATCTCAGAAGCATTATGCTGGGCAACTAGTCTGGAGGTGTGCATATCCTTTATGACTATGGGACACCACTGCCCTTGGAGCTTCGGTCGATGTTTTGGGGCTGAAAGGTGTGTAATAAGTTAAAGCTTGGTAGCGCAGGGGTGCTTTCTGCTGCTTTAAACCAGGTCTCTGTTACAGCACAAATTTCGATGTTTTCCATTTTGAGGAGTGATTTGAGGAAGTGCATCTTGAGATTTAGACTTCTAGCATTGAGCAGCATGACCCTCAAATTGCATTTATTTATAGCTGTTATGGTGGTAATTTGGTCTTTGGAACATAACCTAAAAAGGCACTATAGGGGTGGCAAGAGCCTTAGCCAGTATCCAGAAACCCAGAGGTGACAGATGCAGGCTATCTCTGGCAAAGCATTGAGGTCTGTCGGTCATGTAATCCCAACCAGACAGATACTAGATTCCCTTAGAATTACACCAGAAACCTAGCCAATTGTTGAAGTCAATCATTTTCTGCTTGTACTGCGGTATCATTCTGGGTGAGTGTTGGATGGTGCTCAGGGCTAGAGTCATACTTGCCTGGGCCACATAATCCAAGAGCTCCTCCATGTCTCTTTTCATGAAGTCCAGGGAGGTGCGTCTGAGGTCATTCACACCCACATGGACAGTGACAAAGTCATACTTGTACTTGTTGTGGAGTGATCTGACTGCATGTGTTATGTGTCGGATTCTGGCACCTGATAGACAGCTGACTGTTACCTTCTCCTTATTCAACCTAGTGAGTGGGACATCAATGTGCCTCACTATTGAGTAACCTATGATTTGTGTATTGGGCAAGCTGTTTTGCCTTAGGGACTTAAGTTGATGAGCACATTGTGTAGGTGAGCTATGTGTCTTGTGGTTTGTGCTGTGATGTGGTGGTCAAATGCGTTTCTGCCTTGGAGGTCTCTGCTGTTTGG
Organism: Protopterus annectens; assembly: GCF_019279795.1. NCBI lineage: Eukaryota > Metazoa > Chordata > Ceratodontiformes > Protopteridae > Protopterus > Protopterus annectens. The sequence goes on from NC_056729.1 coordinate 1,500,374,395, forward strand.
GTAGATTTTTATTGAGAGCCTCCACAAAAGTGGGTGTGTGGTTTATGATTTTATGTGAGAGCTGTGATGGTGGGTGTTCTGGAGGGCTGTGTGTTACATGTAGTGTAGTGCAGGTGTTGATCTTCTCCTCTTGACCAGCTATTCCGGTCTTGGCTTGAGAGTGCATGCTTCCAATTTGGATATATACGTGCATCTCTCACAAGTCTGAGTGTTGGGAGGTAAGTGGAGAGGGTTGTCTGTGTACATGAGGCATTTGCTACACTGCCTCAGAATGCCCATGTTCACCAGGTTAATAAGAGAAAACACAGGGAACTGACCTTTAGACATGCCAGGAGGGATGGTCATTATTACTAACGACTGGAGCTGTTTCCTTATATAAATTCCTTTTACATGAAAAATGTCACTCAAGGTGTCTGAGTCTGTACAGAGCACTGCCAAACACTTGAGGGGAAACTAATATGTAGACCCTGAAAATGTAAGGATGAAGTATTTAGGCAGAAAGAAATCAAGTAGTACTTACTGAAAAATAAAGAACTAACTTGTCAAGAATGATGAAAACAGGGAATCGCATGAATGGCTACTGCTTGGCTACCACTAATGCTGTTCTCAGCACAGGTTCGCTCTGTTGGGACCCAATATTCCTTTGCTTCTACTCTCACCAGAAGCAAAATGTTAGCACCAATCCCAAGAAGAGAAGCAGGCCACGGCCTGTTTGGTGATCCACAGTCTTGCCCTAGATGGTGCAAGGGTCTGCAGGCTTGTAGCCTTTTTCTGGTAGATGCCTCAAATAGCAACCAGACTAGTCAGGTACGTTAAGCACAGACACTCACTCTCCAACAAGAAAGAGTCAAAAAGAAAAATCTAGCAAATCTAGACTTTTAACTGTGTGATACCTTAAACCTCTTGCATCAGTGGCCTTGCATACATTTCCTATATCCCTTCAAGTAATAGTTTGAGTCTTCCTGCAAGAACCATGTTCATTGTAATGTCTAAAACCACATTAAAGTCCCCATTGAATACTGGCAAGTGCTGCACCCCAGTTTAATTAGAGCATTGCAAAAGTTAGTAGAAGGAGTTGTATCTTCTTCAGTTGGATTGCAGAAAGAGGGAAGAATGATATGGTCATTAATGTATTAATGGTCATGGAAGCTCATTGGCTGCTATTATTAACTAACGATTCCACCTTAGTCCATCCTAATGTAGACAGCCAGAAGAAATCCCCTACAGTGATGTAATCTGTAAGTAATATTCTTGGTGATAGGCCACTTGAATTTTAATTTGATATATTTTTTGTAATACACAAGCTAATTTAATATTGTTATTTAAGCCCCCTGACATTTCATATGGAAATTCTGCACTCCCCAGCTGATAACATTATGATCAATTAAATACAAGTTATAACTGTGAGAAGACATCAACAACCATGAACATAAAAGCCTATGATATAATTTTGTGAGTGAATGTATTCTAATATAGCAGTGAGAGTAGATGCTGACAGATCAGTACATTGCCATACAGGTAAACTGGATATTGCATGTTCTTGCTATAAACTCATCAGCAACTGCAGTTTAAGTTAAACCAGAAAAAAATGCACAAGATAAAACAAACAGCCTCTCAAATCCATAACACCAAGAGAAATGTAAAGTGCCATCATGATTATATGAATGTAAAGTACCACCATGATCATATTTTTATTTATTTATTTTATTTTATTTTACATTTGTTTACCGGAAAGGTCCAACTAAGCCAGTGACTCATTTTCAGCAGATCTCTGGGGAGAAAAGCTCCACGACACAATTTATAACAACAAACAAAAGAAAAACTTAACAATTGAACTACTTAATCATAAACACAGGATTTACAATGAATCAGTTAATACAGTGGTAGCTAAAGGTAACTCTGTAGAAGCATGTTATAAATTGACTAATATTGATACAATCAGGAAGTATAATTTAAATATGTAGTAGGGTGCAGGTTACATTACCTACAGATTATTTATGGTTACAGCTAGTTTTTGGGAAGAAGGCAAGCTTCACTTCTTGGAAAAAATGGTAGTAGTAGGAGAGAGAGTAGTAAGAGGTATTTCCAGATAGGTGATGTAAAGTGAGTGGTAAGAATCTTAACAAGGGTAATACAGGAATAAAACCATTTATTGTTTAGGTGTTCTTTGAGAAGGAGTTTGAACTTGGAGGTGTGGGGGGTTTAAGTATGTGGTGGGGAATTCTGTTCCATAGTTTTGTGACATGATTTGTGAATAAGGAGTCAGCAAATGAGTTATTAGGTTTAATACCTTTTAGGAATAGTTTGTTGGATGATTGTAGGGTACAAGTGGCATTATATGGCTGAACTAGTCTTTAGAGCTGGCCAGGCCTCTGGTCGATATATGATGTTGTGAGCAATTTTTAACTGGTTAAGAGATAGTAGGCTAGATAGTTCGAGCCAGTGTAGCTATTTCAGGGCAATATAGTGATGTGTTCTATTGTGGACACCGGTAGCAAAACAAGATATTTTGTGGTAACATATTTCTAGTTTGGATAGTTCAGATTTTCTAAGATTAGTGAAGATGGGGGAAGTGTACACTAAGGTTGACAGGAGGTATGTTCTCGCTATGCTTTGCCTAGTGGTAGGGGTGAGGAATGTTCTGGTCCTGTACAGATAGCCAAGTTTAATGTGTATCTTTTTTATGGTTTTGGCTATGTGCTTGTCATATTTTAAGGAGCAGTCTATTGTGACACCTAGTAACTTTGTGCTATGTACTGGTTCAATTTTAGTTCCATTGGAAGAGAAGATCTGGAAAGGGTTATTGGTGTCTGTGGATCTATTGCTGGAGAACATCATAAGTTTTGTCTTGTTAGGATTTAGTATGAGTTGTTTTTCTTTGAGATACTGCTCTATGTCTGAGAAACCTTTCTGAGTATTTGCTAGGAGTTCGAGGTGGGAGGGGGCTGTGCAGATGACTGTTGAGTCATCTGCATACTGCACTATAGTAGCATGTGTGGATGCAGAACTTAGATTGTTTGTGAAGATGGAAAATAGTAGGGGGCTGAGAATTGAGCCTTGTGCACTCCAGTGGAGACTAGTAGAAGGTTAGAGATTTCCTCTTTCCACTTGACGGCTTGTTGTCAGTTGGACAGATAGATGTGAAACCAAGTGATGGAGTATAGTTAAAGTTGTAGGGATGATAGCTCTTGTAGTAGCTTATTATGAGATATAGTTTCAAATGCTTTTGACATGTCAAGGAAAATGGAGGAGACAAGGTAGTTACTACTTTTGTGGTGGTTGATGAAATCTGTTAAATTAAGTAGGGCAGTTGTGGTGCTGTCTTGGTCTGAAACCATGCTGTGAGTTGGAGAACATTGTTTTGTTGTAGATAGGCCAGTAATTGAGAATGAATGCATTTTTCTAGTATTTTGCTAAGGGGAGAGTATGGCAATGGGTCTGTAGTTGGAAAGTTCTGTGGATTGTCCACTCTTATGCAGGGGAATAATATAGGAGGGTTTCCAGAGTACTGGTACTTATTGTCCAGTAATGGAGCAATTGATAAGTAGGGAGACTGGGTATGAGATGGAGTCAGCTGCTAGTTTAAGATATTCATTTGAGAGTTGATCAACTGCAAGTGTAGAGGGTTTGAGTTGACGAAGGAGCTCTTTGATATAAGTGGTCTGGATGGGCTGAAATGAAAAGGTAGCAGATTGATGGGTAGGGGTTGTGGGAATGGTTGGTGGGGATTGTTGATATTGTTTACTAGGGCCTAAATGAAGTTAATAAAATATGAATTAAATTGGGCTGCTATGCTTATGTTGCTTATGATATATGCTTATAATTTGTGTGTTGTTAGAAGTAATTATAAAAATTAAGTTGGGAGAGCCAAAATCAGGGGAATTGTGGGGGGGGGGGGCATAGCTCAACAGGTACCAGACTCACCCTTAGTTCTGGAAGACCAAAAGGCTGTTGATTCTATTTCCACCCCAGGTGACAGGATTGCTAATGTGATTTGCAGTATTAAGAGGGGTGCTCCATTTCTGAGTCTGTCATCCTCTGGATGAGACATTAAACCAAGGTCACATTGAGTTGTTGGCTCGAGTGGATGTAAAAGATTCCATGGCATCTATCAAAAACAGTAGCGATTTTTCATTTATATATATATATATATATATATATATATATATATATATATATGTATGTGTGTGTGTGTGTGTGTGTGTGTGTGTGTGTAAAATTCATATTTTTACATATTTTAATATTTACAATATTTACATATTTTAACATCAATCAATACTTGACATTTCTATTTTAAGTATTCCCCCCACTCTTAACCCACAACCACATATTATAACCATATTTTGTCCAGTATATTTGTCAAAATACTTACTCCATTGTGTTTGATTTCATCGTTTTTCATTCCCTATGACCCATGTTACATAAAATATGGTTCTGTCCATTTTCTTTGCTTCATTCTGGGATCTAGTCCCATAACACCCATAATCGATCATGTCCATGTTTATCATTTCAAAATTTAAATAAGTTTTAATCAAAACATATTTACATACTTCTATCCACAGTTTATGAATTCTCTCACATTAAAAAAACATGTTCTATAGTTTCTGTTATTTACATTTATTACATATTCTATCCTATTTTCTCTTATATGGCATATTTACCCCACTGGTAATTTTTCAATGGACAACCTCCACAAAAAACATTTTTTTTACAATTATTGAATCTCATCATTATTGCTTTATTCTTATTTATTTCTAACTCTTTCTATGGATCCACCAAACAAAAGCATCCCATAATGTCAGCATGCCATTCTTTTCTATTCTTTTCAATCACATTCTTTTTTAATTTCCACAACAGAGTTTGATGTAGAATTATTTAATTTCTTAATTAAAAACACTTTTATGTCCTTTTTACATTTACATTTCTTCCTTAATTTCTCTATGTTTACAATACACTATTGCTTCTATCAAGTCTTTATTATTTTTCATTATTCCTTGTAGTACTTTACACATACTTAAAGAGGCTGCATGTACAATTGGATTAATAGGTTCATAGGTAAGTACTAGGCTATCGGCCCTGGGGCCTATACAAGCCCAGCCAAAAAGGTACCCTGGCTTTTGCCACCCAAGAAAATTATTTTCCTGTGCCACTGTCAAGCAGAGACACATAGGTGATCCCCAGGGTGAATTTCCTATTTCCCATCCAATCATCAAGATGTTTCTTGAAGAGTGCTAATGAGGAGCTTTGTTTGATATAGATAGGTAGTTTATTCCAGAGTATGGGAAGTCTCTGGGACAGGAATCTATCCCTCCGGCATGTTCTGTTTATTGTGGTGACAAGGTTTAGGTCCCTAGAGCGTGTAGCTCGGAGGGATTGGGATTTCTTTAAGTGGAGCATGTCCAACAGCTCTGGGTTTGACATAGGTTTGTATGTTAGGCAGAGATCACCTCTGAGTAGGCGATATGCGACGGAGTAAAGCTGGAGTTTTTTGAGACGGTCTATGTAGGGCATCTGTTTGAGGCTGGTAATCCTCTTTATGAGGTATTTCTGCAGCCTTTCCAGTTGTTGTAGATGTTTTGTGAGGTACATACCAAAAGGGGCGTTGTACTCTATAATGGGTCTAATGAGTGATGAGTAGAGGGGAACAATGACCTCTTTTTTTCTGGATGAGAAACCTTTTGTGATGAGGTGTGCCACGTAGAAGGATTTCCTGACTACTGTGGCAATGTGATTATCACAGGAGAAACTACTGTCCACCTGTGTCCCAAGGTCTCTTATCACACTTTCGGTGTTAAGTATACTACCGCCTATGTTGTAGTTCATGGGTACAGAGGTTTTACCAAAGGGGATGACAATGCACTTTTTAGCATTGAGCTTAAAGCCATGGCTTTGACACCAGGCATCTGTCTCAGTGAGGCCCTTTTGTAGGATGTCCACATCATTAGGAGTTTCGATTATGGCTCCTAGTTTGCAGTCATCTGCAAACTTCATTAGCCAAAGACCATCTGTGTTAGCCTGTACTTCAGAGAAGTAGACACCAAACAGGAGAGGACCCAGGACTGAACCCTGTGGTACTCCACTTGTCACTGGTCTGAAGTCGGATTTGGAGTCTGCTACTTTCACAGTGTGAGTTCTGTCAGTGAGCCAGTTGGCAACCTATCTTGTGACATAGGAATTTATATCTAGTTTAGTGAGTTTATCTATAATTCCAGAGTGGGGGATGGTATCGAAAGCCTTGGCAAGATCTAGATAGGCTGTGTGAACTACCTTACCCTTGTCTATGGCTTTGGTGAATGCTTCAAAGACGTCTATTAGGTTTAGGAGACATGATCTGCCTTTTACAAACCCGAACTGGGTGGGATCCAGAGTTTGGAGATTACCAATGTCTTTGTTTATAAGTTCCATGATTATACGTTTCATGGCCTTGAAGACCAGGCTCATCAGGCTAATGGGGTGGTAGTTCCGGGGTCCACGGTGGCTCCCCCCTTGTGGAGTGGGATAACCGTTGCTGTGTGCCATTCAGCAGGCACAAAGCCTGAGGTGAGGCTATGATTGAACATGGTACTTAGGTGGGGTGCCAGTTCGTAATCAGCCCCAATCCCCTCTATAGGATCATAGGATCATAGGAAGTTACTAGGCTATTGGCTCTAAGGCCCTTTATAAGCCTAGCCAAGAGTTTAACCCATGTTTAGACAAGTCAGCGCCCAATGACCCTGTCCAGCAGAGACATGGTTGGAATCCCTGGGTTATATTTTCTGTTTCTCATCCAGTTATCCAGGTTGCGCTTAAAAGGGGGTAAAGAGGTACTCTGCTTGACGTGGAGAGGGAGTTTATTCCATAGATGGGGGAGTCTCTGGGACACAAATCTGTCTCGCTTACAAGTCCTGTTGATGTCACAGACTAGGTTGAGGCAGCACATGTGAGTTACTCGAGTGGAGCTTGACTTGGGAATATGCAGCAGTCCTATTAAGGTGGGGTCCGTAATCGCGTTGTATGCCAGACAAAGGTCACCTTTGAGGAGTCTGTATGAAACTGAGTAGAGGGATAGGGCTTTTAGCCTGTCTGTGTATAGTAGATGTTTGAGGCCCTGGATTCTCCTGGTGAGGAACCTCTGTGGTCTCTGCAGCTGCTGTATGTGTTTTGCAAGATACATGCCGAAAAAAGCATTGTACTCAATAATGGACCTTATAAGGTAAGAATACAGGGATGTTATGGCCTCCTTGTCCCTGGATGACATACCCTTACTTATGAGGTGGGGCATGTAGAAGGCTTTCTGTACAATGGAAGCAACATGGTGGTCAAAAGTCAGGTTGCTATCAACCTGGGTGCCCAAATTCCTCATGACTGACTGCGTGCTTAGGATGTTGTTATTAATGTGATAATTTGTGGGGATGTCACTTTCCCCAAAGGGGGTGATGATGCATTTTTTTGGTATTCAGCATGAGGCCATGTTTCTGGCACCAGTCATTCGTCTGAGTGAGACCCTCTTGGAAGATGTCCACATCACTAGGGGAATTGATGACAGCACCCAACTTGCAGTCATCTGCAAACTTGGTCAGCCATAGCCTACTGGTTTTGGCCTGCACCTCAGAAAAGTATATCCCAAATAACAGATGCCCCAAGACTGAACCCTAGAATACACCGCTTGTTAGAGGTATACTACTTGAGGTGGCTTCCCCTATTTCAACTAGGTGGGTTCGATCAGTGAGCCAGTTTGCTACCCATCTGGTAACATAAGGATTGATGCCTAGTTGAGATAGGTTATCTATTATGCCCAAATGGGGAATAGTGTCAAAGGCTTTGGCCAGGTCAAGGTATGTGGTGTGCACTGTCTTCCCCTCATCCATGGCTTTGGTGACTGTCTCAAAGATGTCAACCAAATTTAGTAGACATGACCTCCCCTTGTCAAAGCCAAACTGTGTTTGGAGTTGTTCATCTTTCATGTACAATATCCCATCTTCACTGGGTTCAATCTTGACCCCCAAATAAATGAAAAAAAACCTGCCTAATTTCTTTTTCATGTTTCATTGGCATCATGTAAACATTTGCTGTATAAGCTATTTTACCTATTATTATGGTGTTTAATTATGTTATCATGTCTTTGATTTCTTTAATAAATTTGTCACATTGCTCATGTCTGTTTTCTGTACTTCCAAATACTATTCCTAAAATATCTGTACTCTTCTCATTATATTTTACACCTTCAGTAATACCTTCATACCCAGATCCTTTATTTTTCTCTTTATATACACTTAAACCAATTTCCTTCAAACATATACTTAATTTTCCATTATTTTTTTCCATACAAGCTTAATTTTTTGCTATTACTACAATATCATCAGTATAAGTATACATTATTGGCAACTGTATTTTATCTATCATTTTATATCCTCCCTGACTTGACATTTTATTAGTTTCCATTACTACTATATTCATGATTATAACAAAGATCATACAACTTGCAGGACATCCTTGTTTTATACCACACTCTATTTTCAAATTATCCCCAATCCAACTGTTTACATTCAATCTCATGTAATTCTTTTCATACATTGTTTTAATTACTTGTAATATTTTTCACTTATGTTATGTTGTGTCTTTCGGCTTTTCCGGGTTAGGGGTTGCCACAGCGGAACTCCGGTCCGCTAATGATTGGCAGTAGATTTTTAAGTGCCGAGTGGCCAGCTCTGACGCATTCATGCATGTCTCCACACAGAAGATGCTCTAGCTGAGAATTGAACAGGACAACGTCGTACTTATGTTATATGCTTGTAAAATACCCCATAATGCTTTATACTAAATATTATCATACGCCTTACTAACATTGTCTATCATGATTTTTGTTTCCTTTTTTATATTAATAATATCATCAATTACCTCCCTTATTATCCACAATAGGTCTTGACACCCCTTTCCTTTTCTCTTGCCTTTTATTATCTGCCACTCTGACTCATCTCCACTTCTTTCTTCTATCTCGCTTTCTTTTTCTTTCTCCTTCTGTTTGTCTTTTCCCTTAAATTCCAATACCATTTCTGTTTTTTCTTGTTGTGCTGTGTGCTATTGTACAATATTTTCTAAACATTTTTCTTGTATAATTTCATCTGCATTTTAATTTTCATGTTCATTTTATTTTTTTTTTATTTTCTTGTATTTCTACCTCACATTCTAACCATTAATATCCTGTATTACCAGATTTCTTACATTACACTCCACATTTCTTTGCATTATGGTCTGTCTGACCACATAAGTAACATCTTTTTTGTCACACTTATTTATTAAATTATCACTTTTTCCACAAAAATAATAATTCTTTGGTTGCCCTCTGTACCTTACAAAACTTATTACTAATACTAGGTATGTGTACTAAATTGTAATTTCCCATTTTCAAAATTATGCCACATAATCCTCTTTCATCATAGATTTTAGTTGTGTTCAACACATCTTTACATATTAACAAATATTCACTCAGATCTTTTGCTTCCACTTCAGTTCTAAACTAAACCAAAATTCTCATTTTTTTTGCTTGAAAAAGGCTTGCACCACATATTCTGGCCATGGAAATTTTACTTTCTTTTTTTCATAGGCCTCCAAAATGTTTTCCATGGCTTGACCTGTTTCAAAAAACAAGTCACAAAAAAGTTTCTTTGTTTATTAAAATGAAAGCTCTTAACTCTTCCGCTTTTACTCCTAAAGGTGCAATAACTTTGTCCCATACCTCATATCTGTCCAGGCCTTTTTCTTTTTTACTGCTCACCTGAACAATGCATTTTTTCTTGATTTCCTTAATCTCTGTCTTCTCCTTAGTTCCTTCTTTCACCATTTCAGCATAGGAGTTTTTCTAGAACCTTCTCTGGCTCTTTTTCATTCTCTTTTTCTCCATCTTCTATTTTTTCCATAATAACACTCCAAGATATAGTAGCTCGAGTTTCTGGTTCTCTCTGGTTAATTAGCTCTTCCAGATACTCATCCCACAACCCTCTCGACTGGAGGGTTGAAATAACATAGTTTTCTGCCGATTCAGGTTTTTCTGAACATTTTCTTCTGAATCCATCTTCAATACTGCATTTAGTTCCATCTCCTTCTCGATCTCCTCACCATCAGCAAACAATGTCTTCTCTGATTCGACATCACCTCAAAACAATTCTGGTAGCAATTCTACCATTTTGTCTCCATTTTCAACACATTTCACTTCCAAAATGCTTCGGCTCTCAGCAGCCATGTTTTCTTCCTGTTCCTCCATGCCTGGAATGGGAACAGGAAGTCATGATGTGTAACACACAGACTCTTCCTCCTACTACAAAGAGTAGAATTTTTTTATTGATATATACATTACATATTATTTCTATATTTACATAGTTACATTATTTATAGCTATTTACAAATCTCCATACATTATCAACTTCAGTTTAAGCATTCCCTCCCCACTCTTTTATCCATAACCAAAACATTATTTTCTCCAACATCTTTGTCAAAGTCCATTTTCCATTATATTTCATTCCATTTAGTCTCTCGTTACATACAGTCCATGAAACATAAAATATTAGTCTGTCCATTTTCTTCACTTCTTCCTTTTTTCCTGCACCATAATAACCAAATTCTAGTATATCCATATTTATATACTCAAATTTTAACAAAATTTTCACCCTATTATGTTTACATATTTCTTTCCGCAAATTATTAACTGTTTCATATTTCAAAAACATATGCTCAGGATTCCCAAACTGTCCACATTTATTACGTATTCTATCTTGCTTTTTTTGTATGGTATATTTGCCTAAACTGGCAATTTTCTAATAGACAATCTCCATAAAAATCATTTCATTCTTTAATTTTTTTATAGTTATTATATCTCATCATTATCACTTTTTTCTTATCTTCTTCTCCTTTCAGCTTATCCTGGTTAGGGATTGCCACAGCAGAACAATGGTCCGCAGAATAACTGGCAGTGGAGTTTTTACAGTGTCGAGTTGCCAGCCCAGCACCCAACCTTCCAAAGAAGGCACACGCATGCACACGCTCACACTCACACCTAGGGCCAATTTAGAGTGTCCAATCCACCTACAGCATGTCTTTGGGATGTAAAGAAACACGGGTAACCTTGAGTCCAATGGAAACACCACGAAAATATCCTTAACGCAAGTTTATTTTATAAAAAGGCAAGCGTTTTCGCCACAAGTAATAAAGTAGCTTCTTCAGAGATAAAGAACTGCCTAAGCAGCCCGATTATAAATGAAAATACAGGAAGTGACTACAAAAATACGTCACATTGTGTAATTTACACTCTCCAAAGCATACAAACCAGATAAGGCAGATAATTCAAACAACGAGAAACAATGGCAACACAATAGAAAAATAATACCCTAGTATTCATAAAAGAACACGTTAGTTCAAAATTAAAATCAATACAAATGTAAAAATAACCAGTAATTTACAGCATTTAAGAAAAGCATTTACATGTGTAAATTTAACTTGGTTATTAAAGGGGCCATTCCTTCCTGTCCTTACCACTACAGGTTGGAGCCACCAAAAGTCCAAAGGTGCCTAAAAGTAAATAACTCTAAAGTGTCTGGACTATCCTTAACGCAAGTTTATTTTATAAAAAGGCAAGCGTTTTCGCCACAAGTAATAAAGTAGCTTCTTCAGAGATAAAGAATTGCCTAACCAGCCCGATTATAAATGAAAATACAGGAAGTGACTACAAAAATACGTCACATTGTGTAATTTACACTCTCCAAAGCATACAAACCAGATAAGGCAGATAATTCAAACAACGAGAAACAATGGCAACACAATAGAAAAATAATACCCTAGTATTCATAAAAGAACACGTTAGTTCAAAATTAAAATCAATACAAATGTAAAATTAACCAGTAATTTACAGCATTTAAGAAAAGCATTTACATGTGTAAATTTAACTTGGTTATTAAAGGGGCCATTCCTTCCTGTCCTTACCACGACAGGTTGGAGCCACCAAAAATCCAAAAGTGCCTAAAAGTAAATAATTCTAAAGCGTCTGGACTAATAAAGCATAATGAATAAAAATATGCCAAAAGATATATATAAATATAACAGATATTTATACAAATATAAGCATATGTAAATAAAACTGTCACAAGGTGACCAAAAAGGGTGTATACATATATATTAACAAGTCCAAAAAAGAAGAATTCAGTGCTGTGCCTAAGTCCAGCCAAGCGAAACAAAACCAAGATAATCCAAACAAAACACGGCAGGATGTTCCCTTGTGGGTTCTGCAATTGGTGTAGAATGTTCAAAACAGGAAATGCCTTTTCAGTTAGAAACAGAAAGTACCAGATTTACTATAAATTAAATTGTGAGACTAAATCTGTAATCTATGTTGCCCTTTGTGATTGTTGCCCGGCTTTTTACATAGGCAGTATATAAGGTCCGGGAGCGTATATACCAACATGTCTATGCAATAAGGAACAACAGGAGTGACAACGCTCTGGCTAAGCATATTAGCAATAACCCGGGGCACAGTTTTCACTTTATGGCAATAGACCACGTCCCTGTTAGTATTAGAGGAGGCCCTTTTTCATTGATTTTAGAGAACCGGGAACTGGAATGGCAACTTAAATTAGATGCATTCAGGTTCCCAGGTCTTAATGAAAATTGTAATATTTCTGCTGTTTTAAAACTTAGGAGCTACTTGAGGTAGCAATCTTTTATGGAGTGTCTAAGCTTGTTAATATATATGTATACATCCTTTTTTGGTCACCTTGTGACAGTTTTATTTACATATGCTTATATTTGTATAAATATCTGTTATATTTATATATATCTTTTGGCATATTTTTATTCATTATGCTTTATTAGTCCAGACACTTTAGAGTTATTTACTTTTAGGCACTTTTGGACTTTTGGTGGCTCCAACCTGTCATGGTAAGGACAGGAAGGAATGGCCCCTTTAATAACCAAGTTAAATTTACACATGTAAATGCTTTTCTTAAATGCTGTAAATTACTGGTTAATTTTACATTTGTATTGATTTTAATTTTGAACTAACGTGTTCTTTTATGAATACTAGGGTATTATTTTTCTATTGTGTTGCCATTGTTTCTCGTTGTTTGAATTATCTGCCTTATCTGGTTTGTATGCTTTGGAGAGTGTAAATTACACAATGTGATGTATTTTTGTAGTCACTTCCTGTATTTTCATTTATAATCGGGCTGCTTAGGCATTTCTTTATCTCTGAAGAAGCTACTTTATTACCTGTGGCGAAAACGCTTGCCTTTTTATAAAATAAACTTGCGTTAAGGATATTTTCGTGGTGTTTCCATTGGACTCAAGGTTACCCGTGTTTCTTTGCTTTCATTTGGTTTCTTTCTCTTGGATTTAGTATGTCTTTGGGATGTGGGAGAAAACCAGAGCACCCAGAGGAAACCCACGCTACCACATATATTTCTAAATTTTTCCATAGATCAATGTAATATAATGCTTTCATAATACTTAAGTACCATTCCTTTCTATTTTTCTCACATGTATTCTTTTTTATTTGCCATAACACAATTTTGTTTTGATACTCTTTCATTTCTTCATTCACAATGCTTTTACTTCTTTTTAACTTCAGTTCCTTCCCAAAGTTCTTTGTATTTATAATATAGTATCATTTCTATCAAGTTTTTATTTTCCTTCATAATTCCTTTTAATACCTTATACAAAATTAAAGATGCTCCTTGTACTATTGGGTTTATTAAACCCAAGCCTCCTTGTTCTTCTTTCATATATAGAATCCTTTTCTTGACTGGATTCAGTCTAGAGCCCCATATAAAAGAAAATATAATCATCATTAGTTCCTTTTCATACTTAATAGGAATCATATAGCTGTTCACAACATAAGTCATTTTTCCTCTTACCATGATGTTCAACAAGCACGCTTTTTTATGAAAATCTATATGATTTCTAAAAATTAGTCATATCACCTCTTTGAGTTTCCCAGCTTGTTTCCCACCTTTCCTATAACTAATCTAGTCCAGGTACAGATTTCCTGTATCTAGGACTGTTTGTAAGCTTCTGGGCCACCCAAGCCTTTCTGTGTCAGAGGGAAGTCTTCTAGCTTGTCAGTGGGATTGGTAAGCACTAGGTAGCCTATCTACCACAAGAGGAGTAGTTTCTGGCCCAGAAATTGTAGTGTATTGGCTCTTTGGGCAGTTTTTCCATCTCTTTCAACTTTCTGGTATAAAAGCCCATGTTTGGCCTTTTCCTGCCTTTCCTGTAACTAGTCTAGTCCAGATAAAAAGTTGCTGTATCCAGGACTGCATGTAAGCATCTGAGCCCCCCCCCCAACCAAGCCTTTCTGTGTTGGAAGGAAGCCTTCTAGCTTGTCAGTGGGATTGGTAAGCACTAGGTAGTCTATCTACCACAAGAGGAGTGGCTTCTGGCCCAGAAATTGTAGTTTATTAGCCATTTGGTCAGTTTTTCCATATCATTCAACTTTCTGGTTTAAAAGCAGACATCTGCACTTGTTTCCCACCTTTCCTGTAACTAGTCTAGTCCAGATACAGATTTGCTGTATCCAGGACTGTTTGTAAGCTTCTGAGTGGTGCCAAAGTCTGCTCTTCAATTCTTCCCTTAGATCTGCTAGTTCTCTCCTTCCCTGCACTTTTACTAGCTTATTAGTCTAGCACTTTACCAGACTTCTTGTAGCAATTATTGTAGCACACAAAAGTGCTACCAGCACTAAACGGTCTACAAGGAAACAGCTTCAGTACTTATTATTAATGTCCACCCCTCCAGGTATGTCTAAAGATCAGTTCCCTGTGCTTTCTCCTATTAACCTGGTGAGCTTGGGCATCCTGAGCCAATGTAGCAACTGCCTCATGTACACAGACAACCCTCTCCTCTTACCTCCCAACACTCAGACTTGTGAGAGATGCACTTATATATAGAGTTACCACCTGTCCCACTTTGCGAGGGACAGTCCCTCTTTGGCCAGTTGTGTCCTGACAAAAGATTGTAAAAATGGCAAATGTCCTGATATTTTAGGACAAAATTATTTCTTATATTTTATGTAATAGTTGCATAAAACAGTTATTCTGTATCTGAAATACCTAAATGTTATAAGAAACAGAATAAGCAACTAAAATGCTACAAGAATAAGCTTTTATTTAGGCAAAAAAGTTAAGTTTTGTCCTTTTTACTGACTGTGGGTATGTGTCGGCCTGTAAAATGTGATGTTTGTACCAAAAATGTCCCACTTTGGCCATTTGAAAAGGTGGCAAAAGGTCAAAACATGCACCACATCACATAGAACACATAGCTCTCCAGAACACACACCAGCACTATATTCACATAAAAACACAAACCACACACCCACCTTTGTGGAGGCTCTCAATAAAAATCTACCCAAACAGTAGAAACCTGCAAGGCGGAAATGCACTCGACCACCACAACATAATACTAATCACGAGACACATAACTCTCCTAAACAGTGTGCACTCAACCAAAGCCCCTAAGGCAAAACAGCATGCCCAACACACTAGCCATAGGTTACTCGATAGTGAGGCACACTGATTTCCCACTCACTAGGTTGAATAAGGAGAAAGCAAAAGTCGGCTGCCTGTCAGGTGCCAGAATCTGCTGCATAACGCTCTCACTCAGGTCCCTCAACAACAGGTACAAATATGACTCTGTCATTGTACAGGTGGGTGTGAATGAAGTGAGATGTACCACCCTGGACTACATGAAAAGAGACATATAGGAGCTCTCAGATTATGTAGCCGAGGCGGGTATGACTCTAGCCCTGAGCAGCATCCTATCATCACCCAGAATGATACCAGAGTAGAAGCAGAAAATTACTGATTTCAACACTTGGCTAAGTTTCTGGTGTAATTCTAAGGGGATCCAGTATCTGGCTGTGTGGGATTACATGATTGACAGACCTCAATGCTTTGCCAGAGATGGCCTGCATCTGTCATTCCTGGGCTTCCCGATACTGGACAAGGATCTTGCCACCCCTATAGTGCCTTTTTTATGTGGTGTTCCAAAGACCAAATTATCACCATAACAGCTATAAACAAATGCAATTTGAGGAACTTGCTGCTCAATGCTAGAAGTCTAAATCTCAAAATTCACTCGCTCAAAGCACTCTTTAAAATGGAGAACATCAACAATTGTGCTGTAACAGAGACTTGGTTCAAGGCAGCAGAAAGCATCCCTGCCCTACCAGGCTATAACTCATTCCACACTTTTCGGCCCCAGAACTTGGAATGAAGCTCCAAATTTCAATTTCCATATTCATAAAGAATGTGCACACCTCCAGACTGGTAGCCCAACATAATGCATCAGAGATACTTCAGGTGCAGCTAACATTGGGTAAGACAGCGATTCAGGTCATTGCCTGCTATAGGTCCCCAATCATGTCCCAAGACTCGCACTCCACATTCCTAAGCCCCCTGCAGAATATTAGGGTCCAACCTAACACTCTCATACTGGGCAACTTCAACTACCCCTCCATTACCTGGGAAAACTACTCATGTACCAATACACTTATCCAACATTTCCTGGAATTCATTAATTCCAATGCTGTGGACCAGCTCGTTCTTACCCCCACTAGAGGTAGCAACATCCTTGACCTGGTCATTACTAACATGGGTGACTGCTGCTCTACACCAATAGTCAACTCCTCCATGGTTAGATGCAACCACAAACTAATCACCTTGGAAATCCACATTCATCCCAACCCCCACCCCCGCAAAGGTTACCACCATGAAAAACTTCTCCAAAGCTAACTTTTGGCTCCTAAAAACAGAGGTGGCTAACTTCATGGCACCCATGCAAATGGGGAATAGTTGCATGACCACTGAATCATACACTAATGCACTGTATGAACACGTACACAAATGCATGGATCTCGCCATACCCAATAGAACCAAGACACTCTTCTCCAAAAAAAGGAAGCCAATCTGGTGGTCCCCTGCCATAAACAAACTCTACAACAGAAGGAGGAAACTGATGCGGAATAAGGTAAAGTCCCATGACTGGAAACACTCCCTTATCAGCCTCAACAAAAAGTTGAGATCCCTCATCAAATCCTCTAAAGCTAGCTCTGAAAACAGAATTGCAACAGATAGTAAAGACAACCACAAGGCCTTCTCTAGTTATGTAAAGAATCTCCACGGCAATACTCAGAGTTGCTCTGAGCTACTCTACAATGGTACCTCACAGATATTGCCAATGTACTGGATGACAGATTCACTGCCAGCTTTACCTCTCTCCCCTCCCAAAGGGCCAATCACAATACCAGTAGTTTGCCAGGCACCCAGTATTACTGCTGCACAGGTTAAAATACACTGTCCAAGGCCAAAAATACAGCTTCCATGGGACCTGAAAATATCCCTGGCTGTGTTCTACATGAGCTATAGAGTGAACTGGCACCTCACCTGTGTGCCTGTTCAATCACAGCCTCAACTTAGATGTTGTTCCTACAGAATGGCACACTGCAACAGTCATCCCTCTCCACAAAGGAGGAGCAACTACATATCCTGGGAACTACTGCTCATTAGCCTGATGCATCAGATATGCAAAGCTATGGAATGCATCATCATGGACCTAATAAACAATGATATAGGGAAATCTCCAAACTCTGGATCCCACAGAGTTTGGTTTTGTGAAGGGTAGATCATGCCACTGTGGTCAAAACGTCCTTCTGTGTGGCACATCTCATTACTAAAGGTTTTGCATCCAAGAAAAAAGAGATCATTGTTTCCCTCTACTCTTCCCTCATTAGGCCAATCATCAAGTACAAAGCCCCATTTGGCATGTACCTCATAGACACCAGCAACAACTGGACAGGCCATAGAAGTACCTCACAAACAAGATCCTAAGCCTTAAACACTTGTCCTATATGGACAGACTCAAAAAACTCCAACTATTCTCTGTCACATGTCACCTACTTAGAGCCGATCTCTGCTTGACTTACAAAGTCATGTCTGACCCAGCTCTGTTAGAAATGCTACATCTAAAGAAATTCCAATCCCTCCACACCACACACTCCAGAGACCTCAAACTCATTACCACAATCAATAGAATGTGCTGGAGGGACAAGTTCATAACCCAGAGACTGCCCATGCTATAAAATAGACTTCCCATACATATCAAAAGAGCACCTTACTGGCCTTCTTTAAGAGAAATCTTGATAAGTGGATGGGAAATAGAAAATTCACCCCAGGATAACTCCAGTGGCTCTACACGACAGAGGTACTAGGAACTAAGGTTGGGTGGCACAATGCCAGGGTAATCCTATGGGCTAGGCTTGTAAAGGCTCCAGGGCCAATAGCCTAGTACACACCTATAAACCTATGAAGCTAAGTACATAATCCCATTGTTGTTCATTGAACTCAATACCTCCTATCATACATTCAAAACCAAATGCTTTACTTTTCTCTTTGGTTATACTTTAATCATTTTTTTTTAATTTATACTTAATTTTTCATTTACTTTTTCCATCCATACTTTATTTTTAATAATTAATACAATATCGGCCACATAATTATACATTATTGTCAACTGTACTTCCTTCATCATTTTGTATCCACCACTACTTGATATTTTATTCGTTTCCTTCACTATTACATTTATAAATTATTCCACATTCTATTTTTATATCTTCCCAATCCAGCTATTTGCATTTAGTTTCACATAGTTCCTTTCATAAACAGATTTTATTACCTGTAATATTTTTGCTTACATTATATGCCTGCAAAATTCCCCATAATGATTTCTACTGAATACTATTATAAGCTTTACTTGTATCCCCTATCATAACCTTCACTTCTACATTGTTATTTATGATGTCATCAACTATTTCTCTTATTATCCATAATAACTCTTGTTGACTTCTTTTTCCTTTTCTTGCGAATACATTTTGGCCATATATTCTATCCATTTTTATAACCTTTTTGCTATTCTCATTAAAAAAAAAATATAACCCATATTATTCAATATTACAGGTCTCCAGTTTTGTATCTCCTCTTTATTTCTGTTTTTAAATATAAATGTTATAACCCCTGTACATATCTCTTGCTCTTTAATTCCAGATTCTAACCATTCATTCATAACTTCTATAAAAATTACTTTTTGTCACGCTTTCATTGCTTTATAAATACCATATTCAATTCCATCCAGTCCTGCTGCTGAATTCATGTTAATATCTTTTAGAATTTCATTCAATCCTTTTATAGTTATTTTTTATTCTAAATACTCATTATCTTCATTATTTAATTTTTCACCTTTATACATTTTTTCTGTTTTCTTCTCTTTTAACAAATAATTCCAATACAGATTCTTTAATTACTTCATATATTCCTTCTTGCTGTCTTATTTGCTTACCTTCCTTATTTTTTAATTATCTTATTATTTTTCCTTCTTTTATCATTTTACTCAAATATGGTGCTACCTCTTCTTTTGTTCCTTGTAAACAATATTTTTGTTTATATAACAAGTTGTTCATTTTAATTTGATTAATTATATGTATTTCTCTTTTTCATAAAAGGAATTTTTCTTCTCTACTAAGTCTCTAAATGTTTCTTGACTTCATATCTTTTTCTTTTCTTCCGTGTCTTTCAGCTTTTTTCCGGCTAGGGGTTGCCACAGCGGAACTCTGGTCTGCTAATGATTGGCAGTAGATTTTTATGTGCCGAGTTGCCAGCTCTGATGCACAACCTTCAACAAAGGTACGCCCATTCAAGCATGTCTCCACACAGAAGACGCTCTAGCTGAGAATCAAACAGGACAACATCTTACTGTTAGGCGACAACACTACCGCAGCACCACCACTGCAGCTCTACATTCTAAAAACACTTTTTTATATTTCTCTTTAAAATTGAGCCACCAAAGAGTCCAATTCTCAAAAACTCTGTCATATTCATATGATTTTTCCATAATTCCATAAGTTCTTTTTATCTTCTAAATCTAATTCCTTTTCATCGGTTCTCTTTATTCCATTTCCTTTTCTTATATATTCTTCATTTTCCTATAATTTAACCCATATAGTCACATGATCTGAAACTTTCAGCATACTTAATTCCTTTCTAAATAACTTTTAAAATATCAGCTATTAAAAAATAATCAATTTCTGTCCTAAATTCATTATTTTCATAGGTCCAGTGGTTATTCTCCCATACACTTAACTTTCCACTTCTTATAATTTCTTTAATCATGTTAACATCACAATTGTTCTTATTTTTTCTTAAATTACAATTAAAATCACCCACCACCATAATATCCATATTTACACAAACATATTAAGAATACTTTTAAACATCCTTTCTCTCTCTTTTTTTGTTACATATGTATATAAAACTATAATTCTATACACATATTTTTTCCATCTCAAGTCTATTACTGTAATTCGTCCTAGTTCCACTATGATTACATCTAATATCTTAATGCTTTCTTGACATTTCTTTCCCCATGTTCCAAACTACTGCACCATTCCAAAGGTTTTCAGTTTGTGTTCTTTCTTCCTCTCTTAATAATCTGATATCTTCTAAAGCAATAATACTTGCATCGACTACAGCACACCATTGTATCATACCTATTCTCTTCTTAACATTTTTCATACTGTTCACATTTAAAGGAGAACTGCACCAACAGACTCAAAAAACATGTTTATTTCGTCATGATTTGGTGTTTCCTGTATTTTAACACCACTCATGGACTATTTACAGGTTTTTAAATATTTTTATATGTAATTTCTGAGTCTGACCACATGGGGTCTGGCATCTTGAAGTAATTCTGATTGTTTAGTCTGCCTCTAGGTATTCCATAATGCAGTGCTTGTCTGTAAAAATTGCATCATGCAGGCCTGTTTCTTCCTAAAGCTCCTGTCACTGCACTGATTTTACATGCATACACTGTTGTCTTTCATCATTTAGTTTTAAGTAACATTTCATGCCATTCAATGACTACTTACAACACAAACAGTGCAAATGCCACAGAATAGACTTTCAAAGTGCTTTTTACTGCTGCTTCATTTTAGAATGGCTAAACTGCAGTCTTTTGTGAAACCTGAATTTGTACTATTTTGACTCATCTCCCATCCCCTTCACACCCAACTTCCGTAGCTGAAAAAGTGCTAAGGGTAATTTGAGCTGTTACCTACTGTGAGTGACAGTTCACAGCAGGAGACTTGGCTCTTGGACTGTTTTCTTGGTCTAGCATTTACTTTCTGTATGGGTAGCGGAAGAACTAGGGAGCTGTGACATCACGGCATGGGTGGGTTTTTAGGACAGTACTGGTGATGTCAGTTTGGGGAGGGAAATAGCCAGAAAACTACCTGTATCCAGTAGCCTTGATGACATAGGTTCATAGGTTCATAGGTAGGTACTAGGCTATCTGCCCGAGGGCATTTATAAGCCTAGCCAGAGTGGTCAGCTTTTGCCGCCCCATTGATTAATTAACTGATCCTCTGTCAAGCAGAGCCAATGATGTGATCCCAGGGGTGAATTTTCTGTTACCCATCCACTTGTCAAGGTTTCTCTTGAGTGTTAGTGAGGGGCTCTGCCTGATGTAATTTGGAATTTTGTTCCAAAGCATGGGGAGTCTCTGTGACAGGAATCTATCTCTCCAGCATGTTCTATTTATTGTTGTGATGAGATTTAGCTTACTAGAGCATGTGGGTCGCAGTGACTTGGATTTCTTTAGGTAGAGCATGTCCATCAATTCTGAGTTGGACATGGTTTTGTAAGTCAGGCAGAGATCACCTCTGAGTAAGCGATATTCCACTGAGTACAGCCAGAGTTTTTTTCAGTCAGGCTGCATAGGACATATGTTTGAGAACAGTAATCCTCTTGGTGAGGTACTTTTGTGGTCTTTCCAGCTGTTGGAAGTGTCTTGTGAGGTACATCCCAAATGGGGCATTGTACTCTATGATGGGGTCTAATGAGTGATGAGTAGAGGGGCACTATAACCTCTTTATTTCTAGATGCGAACCCTTTAGTAATTAGATGGGCCACATAGAAGGATTTCCTAACTACTTTGGCAATATGATTGTCAAAGGAGAGATTACTATCTACCTGGGTCCCCAGATCTCTTATTACCTCTTCTGTATTAAGGGGGCTGCCACCTATGTGGTAATTCGTGTGTGTTTTGTTTTTCCCAAACGGGATGACTATACATTTTTTGGCATTTAGCTTGAGGCTATGACTTTGACACCAGGTGTCCGTCTCAGTAAGGCCCTTTTGGAGCATGTCTGTGTCAGTCAGAGAGTCAATTATGGCTCCCAGTTTGCAGTCATCGGCGAACTTGGTTAGCCATAGTCCTCCTGTGTTTGCCTGTACTTCTGAGAAGTATATGCCAAACAGTAGGGGTCCCAGTACTGAGCCTTGCAGGAAACCACTTGTGACTGGTTTAGAGTTGGACTTGGAGCCTGCTATTCTTACCGTGTGCGTTCTGTCTGTAAGCCAGTTGGCAACCCATCTCGTGACATAGGGGTTTATGTTCAGGCTGGTGAGTTTTTTTGTAATACCTGATTGGGGAGTGGTGTTGAAAACCTTGGCGAGGTCAAGGTAGGCTATGTGAACCACCTTTCCCTCATCTATGGCCTTGGTGACTGTCTTGAAGAAGTCAACCAGGTTTAGTAGGAATGATCCGCCCTTAACAAAGCTGAACTGGGTCGGGTCAAGTGTTTTGTTTGGACGTTCCCAATGCCTTTATTAATGAGTTCCATGATGATGCGCTCCATAGCCTTGCAGACCAGGCTAGTCAGGCTTATGGGACGATATTTACCAGGGACAGTTGTGGCCCCTCCTTTGTGGAGAGGAATAACCGTTGCTGTGTGCCATTCTATGGGCATGTAGCTTGTGGAGATGCTGAGGTTGAACAGCATGTTTAGATGGGGGGTTAGTTTGTTCTGTAGTTCGTGCAAGATGCAGCCTGGGACACCATCTGGTCCCATTGACGCTGTGTTTTTGTCTTTTGAAAGGGCTGTTTTCACCTGTGCGTCTGTGATTTTTTGGGACACTACACTTTTCCGGTATTGTTGTGGGCCCTTTTGGAGGTGAGGGGGGGGTGAAGTTTGCACTGAATCTATCTGCAGGATGTTGGCAATATCAGTAGGTTCAGTATATTTTGTGCTATTTTGTGCTAGTTCAGTGCATATCTGCAAGTTGCCACTTAGATTCTTAACATAGTTAAAGAAGGCTTTGTGATTATCTTTTCAATCCTTGATTATTTTCTTTCGAAGTTAGCCTTGGATGATTTCATGAGGGACTTCAGTTTCTTACTGATACTGATGAGGGATGTCTTTCCTTCTTGGGATTCACTTTTTTTCTGAACTAGTTTCCTCCTTCTATTGTATAGCCTGTTTATTGCAGGAGTCCACCAAACTGGTTTCCTTCTCTTAGAAGAGTGAGTCTTGGTTTTGCTAGGGATGGCATGATCCATGCTTCCTTGTAGGTGCTCATAGAGTGCATTTGTAAAGGTTTCTGCATCTTGGGCAGTATCATCCTTTAGCATGGGGGCTGTGAAACTTACCACCTCTGTCTTAAGCGAGGTGAAGTTTGCTTTAGAAAAGTTTTTACTGTGGTTTCCTTAGTTGGGGATGGTGGTGGGGTATGGGCATCCAGAGTGATTAGTTTATGGTCTGATCTAACCAGTGATGGGTTGACCTCCAGTGTGGAACACCTGTCGCCCATGTTGGTGACGACCAGGTCCAATATGTTTTCACCTCTGGTAGGGGAGTTTACCAGCTGATCCAGGGAATTTGAGTTGATGAATTCTAGGAAGTGCTGGGCCTGGGAATTTGTACTCGAGTAGTTTTCCCAGTGAATGGTAGGGTAATTAAAATCGCCCAATATCAGGGTGTTTGGTGGGACCTTCATGTTTTCCCGTGTCTCCAGAAAGGTGGAGTGGTGGTCCTGGGTCATGGAGGTTGATCTGTAGCAGGCCACAATTTGCATTGCAGATTTGCCCAATGTTAGTTGCACATGGATGATCTCAGAGGTGTCATGCTGCACCACTAACCTGGAGGAGTAGGTATCATTGATGAATATGGATACACCCTCTCCTTTTGTGTTTTGGTCCATGTTCTGTGGCCGAAACGTGTGGTATTAGTTGTAGCGTGGTAGTGCTGGGGTGCTCTCTGGAGCCTTGAACCAGGTTTCAGTTACTGCACAGAGGTCGACGTTCTCCATACTGAAGAGTGCTTTGAGCGCATGCGTTTTGAGATTTAACTCCTGGCATTGAGTAGCATAACCCTAAGTTTTTTGTTAATTGTGCTGTTTACAGAGGTGGGTTTGACTATTGAGCCTTGCCTAAAAAAGGCACTATGGGGGCAGCAAGAGCCTTAGCCAGTATTCGAAAGCCTAGGGGAGACAGGTCCAAGTCATCTCTTGCGAAGCAACGTGGCTTGTCAAGCATGTCGTCCCAGGCTGAAAGACACTGGATCCCCTTTGAATGACACCAGAAGCTTAGCCAATTGTTGAACTGATCATTTTTTTCTTTATACTGAGGTATCATTCTTGGTAAGGGCAGGATGCAACTCAGGGTCAGGATCATACCAGCCTGGGCTACATGATCAGAGAGCTCTTCCATGTCTCTTTGCATGTAGTCCAGGGAGGTATGACTCAGGTCATTCACACCAACATGAACAATGACAGAGTCATATTTGTACTTGTTCTGGAGTGACCTGAGTGCTTGTGTTATGTGGCGGATTCTGGCTCCTGACAGGCAGCTAACAGTAACCTTCTGCTTGTCCAGCCTAGTGAGTGGGACGTCAGTGTGCCTGACTATAGAGTCACCTCTTACTAATGCGCTAGGTATGTTATTTTGCCTTAAGGGCTGTGATTGTGCGGCACATTGATTTTGTGTTTTATGTGTTGTCTGGTTTGTGATGGGAAGTGCAGGTTGTTTGGGTGTTGCTTTGGAGGTCTCTGATGCTTTTGCAGGTTTTTATTTAGAGCCTCTGAGTATAATTTTGTGTATTTATGTGTATTTTTTGCCAGTGCTGTTTTAGTAGGTCTGTGTGCAGCTGGAGTTGTGGTGCAAGTGTTAACCTTCTCCTCTTGATTGTCTGTTCCAGTCTTGGGTGGAGACAGCATAGCTTCCAATTTGTGACATTGCTTCAGGATACCCAGATTCACAAGCTGGACTGGAGAGTGCACCTGAGGTTGCCTTTTGGTCATGCCTGAATAGTAGGATGAGCTGCTTAGTCGCTTGGTTGGTGAGGGGTGAATAAAGAGCCTTGCCCCGATGGGCAATCAGTGTCAGGGTATATTAGTGCTTGCTATTAGGTCTGAGCAAGTGCTGGGATGTAAGATGATTTTTGAGTGCTTAGGTTGAGAGTAAGACTAGTTTCAAGGGAAAAACTGAAGAGGAGACTTAGTGGAGCCATTGGAATAATTTAACCATAGCTAATTGGCACTGCCTGGTGCGCAAAACCTTGCAAATGCGTTTTTTATAGTAGGGAAATGAAAGAGATAGAAATTAGCCCAAAATGGCCAATAAACTGCTAACTTCTGGGCTGGAACCACTCCTCCAGGGACAGATAGGTTGCTCAAAGCTCCCCTCTCTCACAGGTGAACAGAGAAACTTCCTTCTATCCAAGTAAGGTATGGGCAACTCAGAAACTAGTATCACAGCCCTGAATTCAGCACTAGCCTGAAAACTAGACTATACTAGCTTAGAAAGGCGGGAAACAAGGATTTTTTTTTTTTTTAAAGATAAGGCAAAAACAGTAAAAAATACACTTAAAACAGCTTTAAACGACTACAAACAATCAGAAAAGGCTATCACACTTTAGTATGTAGCCTACAACAGTTAACCAAATTATTTAAACAAAAAACAACTTTTTAAAAGTGCAGGCAGTCAAATAAGTACAATATGTTTAAAAAACAAGCTTTTAAATCACAATAAATGCTGGAAAATCTGTGCTTAGGCAGAAAACAGTTAAGTACAACAAGAAAGTACAGAAAGCTGATACTTAATCACTCCAAAGTCTCTCTCCTAAGCTAGAAGGCTTGTATCAGTTTAAGGCTTTCTAGTGCTACCAGTAGGTTAGTTACAGGAAAGATGGGAAACAAGCACATTTGTGGTCTTTTAAACCAGAAAGTTGAAAGAGATGGACAAACTGTCCAAATGGTCAATAAACTACAATTTCTGGGCCAAGAACCTTTCCTCTCATGGTAGACAGGCTACCTACTGCTTACCACTCCCACTGATAAGCTAGAAGGCTTTCCTCCAACACAGAAAGGTTTGCGGGGCTCAGAAGCTTACCAACATTCCTGGATACAACAACTCTGTATCTGGACTAGGCTAGTTACAGAAAAAGTGGGAAACAAGTGCAAGTGCGGCTTTTAAACCAGAATGTTGAAAGAGATGAAAAAAAACTGCCCAAACAGCCAATAGCTACAATTTCTGGGCCAGGAACCACTCCTTTTGTGGTAAGTAAATTGGAGACTTCTCCAGGGTGGGACAAAAGTTGTTTGAAAGTGAAACCAACATAGTACAGGAAGGTACTGGTCTAGTGGACAGAAACAGTCAATTTAAAATATTTTAAATGCTGTATTGTTGTTTATTCATAGCAGGGACAGCAGGGTCTATGTCATATGTTTTAAGACTGAAAACATCGACTCACCTTTAGTCAACATGGAAATGTCAAAGCCTCAGTTTATTGAACAGCCAAATCACTGATTTCTTTCCAACAGAAAGAAATCAGTTGGCCATTCTGTTACATCTGCCCTTTCCCTGACTGTAGTGTGATCTCAGAGCTATAATATTTAGTTAGGGGGTGTGTGGGGGGCAGAGCCCCCACATTGGGGTGTGTGGGGGACGAAGCCCCCCCACTTAAAAAGTGTTTATTGTTTTGTGGTGTTCGTTGTTGGCCTACTGATTTCTTTCCCTTGGAAAGAAATCAGTGATTTGGCCATTCGATGAACTGCAGGTTTGAGATTTTTGTGTCGACTAAAGGTGAGTCGATGTTTTTAGTCTTCGATTATATAATATAGAGCCAGACAGTAAATAGGGAGAAAAAAGATAGAGAAGTTGAGCATTTAATAATAGAATCGCATTGTTGTCCTTTAAAGCTATTTTCAGCTTTTAAGAACAGTTAGTATAATACATTTTTACCTCTTCCTTTCTTATTTTCTCTAAGCATTATATTTTTGAATTTTCTTTTCCTTTCTTTAACTCTTTTCCCTATCAAATTCTTTTTATTTCTTACTGTCTGACAATCAGCTTCTTCCTTACTTGTCTCCTCTATTTCTTTTTCCTTGTTACTTTCTTTAATTTCATGTACAAGCTCTTTATCAGTCACATCTATTTGAACATTTTCTTGTATAACACATTTTTCTATCTCTTTCTTCTGTATAACTTCATTTTCATTTTTTTTGGGTACTCATTTCACATGAATGACCAATATTGCCACATTTTCTGCTCTTTAAGTCACATTTTTTTGCATTATGCCCCATTTTACCACATAAATAGCATCATTTTGGTCACATTCATTGATTAAATGATCATTTTTTCCACAAAAATGACAAGTCTTTGGTTGACCCCTGTATTACACAAAACCCATATTACCATGAATATCATAATACTAGGTACATGCATAACATTATCATTTTCCATTTTCAGTATTAGTCTACATTCCCATCCTCCAGTCCATAGTCCTTTTTCACCATATATTTTTGTAGTGTCTATTACTTCTTTACATATAGTTAACAAATGTTCTTTCAGTACTTTTGCTTTAACTTCAGTTCTAAACTGGATCATTATTCTTTTTTTGTTTGTCTGTAAAAAGCTTGCACTACATATTCTGACCATGGATATTTTTCTTTTGTTCATATGCACCCGAAAAATATTCCATAGCCTGCCCAGTCTCAAATATCAAGTCACAAAAAGTCTCTTTATTAATTAAAGTGCTCTTACCTCATTTACTTTGACACCCAGGGGTACTATGACAGAGTCCCAGACCTCATACCCTGTCCAAAAATTCTTATGTTTTACTGTTCACATGTACTGTATACTTTTTTGTTTCTTTTATTTCTTCTCTCTTCTTTACTCCTTCTCCAACAGTTTGTGCATACATTTTGGTCTATGGAACTTTTTGTGACAGTCTCTTCTTCTCCTTTTTCTTCTTCTATTTTTCCATGATTTTGCTCCATAAAATTGCTACTCCTCTTTCTGGCTCACTTTGGTTTACCATTTCTTCCAAATAATCATCCTGCAACCCTTCTGATTGGAGGGTTGTAATTATGCATTTTCAAAGGTAACTGTCTCTCCTTCAAACAATCTCCTCTGAAAGTTTTTCTCTGAATCCATTTCAGTTACAGCTACAATCTCCTTTTCCTTCTATGTCACTGTTTTTTCTGCACCCACATCATCAGAAAAAAAAAAAAACTTCGGGTAGTGATTCTACCATTTCAACTACATTTTCAGCAACTTTCACTCCATTTTCAGCAAAAGCTGAATCAGCCATGTTTTCTCCCTGTTTCTCATAGCTGCCACTGTGCCTGAACAGGAAACAGGAAGTCAGGATGTGTACCACACAAAACCGTCCCCAACTGCCAAGGGTAGGGGAAGTTCCCCAATGCCCTGGAGAAATTTCCTCAAGTAGTATAAATACCACATTTGGTCTCCCCTGTAAAGCAGCTACTAACATATTGGGACTAACTTGGTCAACAAAGGATAGATAAATAAATAAATAAACAAATAAATAAATAAATAAATAAATAAATAAATAAATACTAGCATGCATTATTAATCGACTATACTATGCAATTTGGATCACATTTCTTGCAAGGATGCATGTTGCCTGTGATGCAACACTATTGAATGACCTGAATAAGAGGCGTGTGCCACAGACATGAGGTAAACCAATAACTGGATGATTTTTTATCTGAACACCCATAATCTATTGTAAAGGAAAATGAAAAATCTGCACATGTAAGGCAGATGCCTGGTAAGCCTGTATTAATAAGATTAATGCCTGGCTAAAAAGGCTTTGGGGCACAGACATCTACTGGAGCGACATACAGTCTATGCCATGAAAATAGTAGCAATATAACCAGTGCAACAGGAAAAGGTACCTGAAGGCAGGTATTTGTGAGTCTGATACCTGGAGTCATGGGACCAGAGGAAAAGGCATCTGCCTTTTAGATGGAGTTTGGTCTCTGACCACTTTGTGGCTGCAGCAAATAATTCATTACCAACCAGATACAAATGAGTTCTTCTTAGAGAAGATAAAGAAGGAATCTTAGGAGGCAGGGTGGAGTCAGGATCACCTGCATTAGGGAAATGCCTCAGTCTGAGCATCTAAAAAACTGGTAACCAAGATATTCTTTTAATCTGGAGCTCCAGAAGATTGATTAGAGTGCTGCAGATAAGAGATGCAGGGTAGTTATGGAGTCATAGTGCAAATCAGAGGTAACAGAAAGAGTTTCATTATTACAATTACGGGAGACCAGCTATGATCAGTGAAAACAGATTCTATGAATGTGCTTCTGAGATGAATGTTGTGGATATATAAAAATTTGTTGCTAGACTACTTGTAATATTGTGTTTGTTCAGCTCACATTGCCTGTTACTAGAAATACTGCATGTAAATGAAAAAAGGTAAAAAGATGTGCTATTTAAATGGATAATTTGCTCTGTGTAGCACAGTTTAAAACAATACTACTTCACTACTGAAGACTGGTTCATCAATCTTTTGGGTCATTTGAAACAACATCAATTGCTGAGATGTATAGTTAACACTGTTTATAACATAAGGCAGTTGCAAACTATTTCACTTGTTTTACAGTTACTTGTATAGCAGTCCTGGGATACTGCTTCCTTGTTGTTAATGATTTCTTCAGAAAAGTACATTAACAGTCATTAGTAATAAGGTGTGTGTTCTGACTTTCTGGGATGTCCTGTTTGCTCAGACTTGTAATGCTGTAGAAAATTAGAGAAGAATCCTGTACAATTCCTGGAAATTAATATGTAACACCTACCCTTGCATCTTTTGTTATGATGATTTGACTGGTTTCACTCAGGTAAAGTTAGGATTTTCACGGAAAATGTGAATCAGACTGGGATACAGGAACACAGATTGCATCTACCAATGAAGTCCACAACAAGGGCAACTTTTCCGGAATATATGATCAGTGAAACAAAGTTGAAAACACTAAAAGAGTCTGAAAGATTCTGTGGGTGGTACCTGTGGAAAGCCTGTTCACATCAAAGATAATATAACAACAGATGGATTATATGAGTCATAGTGTGCACACTCAGTTGGAAATTAGATTTTCTTGATTAAAAAAGGCATGTGCCAGGCACAATGGTATTACAAAGAAGAGAACGTGACTTGGCTAACCATTACCCTCTAAATAATTTAGCTACATCTGAGACATATTTTTTTTTTTTTGGCCAGAAATTTTTACACATTAATACAGCAGGTAATTAACGTAAAATACATGTCCAGGATTCATAGTTTATTTATTAATTTAGGACTTTATTTATTTAATTAATTATCAAATGAAACACCAAAAGAAAAGTAAGTCTAATCTATAAGGAGGACATCATTGGATGGCTCACTTGTTAAACACTGAAACACAGAGGTTTTTTAAAATGTAAAATTAAAGTCTAAGATTATAAACAGGTACAATAGAGAGAGAGCAAACATACACACATAGACACACAGACACACACACACATACACACACACACACACACACACACACACACACACACACACACACACACACACATACACACACACAGGCCTGAGAGTGCACATATGCTCACAGTCACACTAACCTGCTTTTTTTAAATTTTCTGTAGTCTATAAATAATATTTTGAAAATGTTTCATTGTAAGTTATTTCACATAATACTTATTTTATATACTTCCCTTTTGCAAAAGTAGCTCACTTTTATTTACATCAGCATTTATACATTAATCTAAGAGTATGAATAGTATCTAATTAAAAACAAGCACATTACTCAGTATGCTGCTTAATTTCAGTTATATGTATATTTGGTAGTCTAATGTGTGTGTGTGTGTGTGTGTGTGTGTGTGTGTGTGTGTGTGTGTGTGTGTGTATGTGCACATATGCATTTAAAAATGTAGAAGCAGGATAATAAAGAACCTGGCACTGTTCTGCTCCAGTGACAGATTATGAGGAAGTAAAAAGAAACTAAACTAATTAAAAAAAAAGCAAGCAAATAAATATATACATTTATTGATTGTATCCTTTTTTTGACTGGATTAGCCCCACTAGGCTAGCAGTCTCTTTTTAGGAAGGACCCAAGGTGGTATTTATACTACGAGTGGAAATTTGTCCAAGGTATCAAGGAATTTTCCCTAATCTGTTATATAATCATAATGAGTGCCATCAGCAATTATGTGCACTCGTCTTAATCCTAGCACAGTGGTGACTGGGAGGACATTGTGCACTATAAGTGAAGGAACAATGCTGGCTCCAGAGATGGTGTGGAGATAGATGCAGAGATCATCTTTTAACAGAATTTATTTGCAGTGTTGAAAAATGATACAGAGGAGTCATTATAAGACTTCAGTCAGGAGGGTTTCGGGATGATATTTTGAATGAGATGATAAATCAAAGTGAACCCAAGAATGGCAGTGAAGTGTTGTGGGGTAAAATGGAGCAGATAAGAGAAGGGAAAACAGCAAAAATCATGGAGGAGAATAAAGAGAAGGAAAAGAAGACATATCGAGCCAGTGATTAGTACATTGAAAGAGAAGAAAGATGAATCAGAGAACTTAAAAGAAAATTAGTTGTGAGACTGCAAAATAAACATGAAGTGGCACTAAACAGGTATGAGGTATGGAACAATGTTATTTTACTTCTGGGTGCTACAATTCAAGCGATAAGAGCATTTATTCTTATAAACAAAGAAACTTGTTGTGACATTGTTTTTGAGACTGTGTGAAGCATGGAGAACTTTATTAGTGAATTTGGGAAAAAGAAAATTGAAAATCCATGGAATGAATATGTGATAAAAACTGTTTTTACAGATATGAACAAAAAGTTAGATATACAGTTTTGTACTGAGATAGAAAGAGACACTTTAAAAGTACACCTGAAGGACATTTATAAAGAAGTGTTAGACACTGTAAAAGTATATGATAACAAGGTTTATGGACTTGGGTGGGACAGTGGGTCTATATTATAAGATCAACATTTGAAAACATCGAACAACATATGGTCGACACCATATGGTCGATATCTTCAACTATCGACCTTATAAAAAGACAAAAAAAAAAGAAAAAAGTACCCTAATTGGTTTAAGCAGAGGGGCAAGCCCCCCTGCACCCCTCACACCCCCGCTAATTAAATATACCAACTCCGAGACCGCACTACATTGCAGTAAACGGAAATCTCCCCTTACGGAGATTTACATTTAGACGCTCGAGATTCTGAGTGTTCGATATTCTCATGTCAACAATGTCAGATTCGACATTGTCAGCTTTTGAGAATACAATATAGACCCAGGACAGCGATGTCATTATTGATAAGATTATACATATAACAACTGTTATAAGTGTTGAAGGGAACTGAGGCTTGATAAAGTATCAGGGGCAAATAAGAACATGCTATTTATGTGGAAAAGAGGGACAGTTTGTAAATAATTGTGAAAAAGAAGGCATTACATTTGTGGAAAAATGGGATATGCTGCAAAAACTGTGAGTTGGAAAGTTATACATGTAAAAAAAAAAGGATATTTAGCAATAGACTGTAAAGAAATAGCAAAAGAAAGTAAAAATAAAATTGAAGATAGTAAAGAAAAATATAAGATAAACAAAAAGAAGAAATAATAGAGAAAAGAAGTGAAGGAAGTTAGTGAAGAAGAACTGGATACAGATGTTAAAGAAATTCCAGAATTTAATGATGAAGAGGATATAAATCAAACTGTGGTTAAAAAGGAAACCTATACAGGTAAAAGAGTTAAAGACAGAGAAAGACAATTTATGGGTATAACTGTAAAAGTTAGAAAAAGGGGAATGGATAAAAAGAAGAAAGAAAGGGAGGAAAGAAAAATAACTAATACTTGACAAATTAAAAAAAAATAGAGGAAGGAACAACCAAAGAGTATTATCAATAAATGTAAATAGTATTGTAAATGTAACAAGGAGAAAAAGAATATTAGAATGTGCAAGAATTGTGATATAGATTGCAATATACAAAAAATTGTATTGGAAGACATGAAGACATAACATTTATAAGAAAAGAAAACGTATGTAATGACATAATGGAATTTAGGAAATGAATATTGTTCTGGGATCACAATTTTATACAGGAGAATAATAAATATGTTAGACAAGATTTTAGTTAGAATAGGTAGATTAACTGTTTTGGATATTACATGGCAAGGAAAAGTCTATAGAATTATAACAGTATATGTTTATGCAATAGTTAAAGAAAGAGAAAGATTATTTGAACAAATGGTACAGTATGTTATAGTGAACATGAATATAATCATAACAAGAATTTAAACTGTGATTTAAGAAAAAGGAAAAATAAAAAGGGAAAAGCTATTTAAAAAATGGAGGAAGTATTGAAATCTACAAAGTTAGTTTTATGAAAAGAAAAAGAATGTACATCTAAAAGAAATATGTTTAAAACAAAGATTATTTTATAATATCTGAAGGGATAAATATAATAGAAGAAGAAGTATTAAGGACAGGATTTTCAGATAATCTAGTAATATGGATAGAGATCAAGAAAAGAAAATAAAGAATACATTAAGATAGGAAAAGGAATAACAAGAATAAATGAAAAAGAATGGAACATAGAAAGTAATGGATAAGACCTAATCACACAATTATGGTAAGAGCATTTAATGATTATTCAATTTTATAAAAAATGGACTAAGTAGTAGATAGTATTTAACAAGAAGTACAAAGTAAGTTACTTATGTTGGGACATGAATAAAAGGAAGAGAGAGAAAGAGAAATATGTAATTAAAAATGGTAGAGTTTTTGAAAGTCTAGAAAATAACAAAATAGAATTCTACAAAAGAGAAAAAAGAAATATATGAAACAAAATTAAAGAAACACCAAAAGTTTATTATTTAAACAAAATGATTTATTACAAGAAAAAAAGAAGAGGTATCAACATAGTTAGGAAAATAGTAAAGGAAAAAAAATAGTGTAATAAGACAAATAAAAATAAAAAAATGGAGAAATTAAGAAAATATAAGCATACTTTATGCAAACAGTGGTGAAATATGTATAAAATATTAGAAAAAGAAAAGAAGAAGAGAAATGCAAAAGGACTGGCAAGTTAAAAAATAGTGTTATTGAATGAAAAATTTGAAAAGAAGATAACCATAGATGATTTAAATAAAGTAATTAAGCAAGTTAACATAGAATCAGTAGCATGTCTAGATGGGATTAATTATGAAATCTATAAAAAACTAAAAGATTGTCAAAAATATTTTGTAAATGTTTTGAATAAATGGATGGACAAAGATATTAAGTATTAATAAATATGCAATGAATTTTTAAATTTCTTATGGAAAAAAGAAATAAAGAAGCAATAAAAAATTGGAGACCAATAATATTAAGTAATACTGATTATAACATATTTATGAAGATTATACAGAAGAGGATGGAGAGTAAAATGCAAAGCATATTAGAAGAAAGCATATTTGGTATTAAAGGAAGAGACTGTCAAGAACCTTTAATGATTATAAGGGAAATTATGTTAATAAAGCTTTTGACACAATAGAACATGAAGCATTATGGAAATATATGGACACTTACCATCTTAATAAAAATATGTATAACCGATTATAAAATTAACAAGGTGAGTATATTAATTAATGGATGGTTAAGTAAAAAAAAATAGAAATAACAATGGAATTACACAAGGAAGCCCAATGAATAGCATTCTCTTTGTTTTAATTATGAACTTAATAGTCAGTGAAATAAAGGGTGAAATTAAAAAGTATGTACAAATTCCAGTAATAATGACATATGCAGATGATATAGTTGTTGTGACAAAGAATTTAGTTTGGATGAAAAAGGTAATTAAATATATAACAGAATTATTAAAAAGGAATTGGGATGGATCTTAATAAAGAAAAAAGTCAAGGATTAGGACGTAAAAATAGAATAGCAGATATACAGTTCACTTTAACTGAAATAACAAAACAAAAACATATGCTGGTGAACGGTGGCCCAATATCAATTCTTTAAAATTCAGTCTATTCAGACATAATAACCACCACGCTTCAAAGAGGCAATGTGGAGAGAAATCCTTTATTGGTAGTGAGCGCTTTCGCCATTCGGCTTCTTCAGACTATGAAACATCTGACAAAATTCAGTCACCAGTTTAAATACTACTATGCATAATCCTATTGGTCAAACAGTTAATTAAACTTCTCAATACACAAAATATACTATTTAAAAGTATTATACGAAATCAATGAACTTCCAAATTCGTATTTCATCACATAATCATGTTTCTATTAAAAATATTCTATTATAAACAAATCCTTCCTTCCTAATAAACATATCTCTCTCTTATTTAAAAAACAAATGGATAAGCCCATTACAAATAATGTTATAATGGGTCCGCTCACGCCTATTACTTAATAAAAATGGCATTCAATTCAACGACACATTCTTCTGTCAGAATCATGCATCTGCATTTTCACAGTCCTTATAAACAAGTGTGTAAAAACTTATATTATCTATAAAACATGTAAAATACATAAAATATGATAGTAATTATATCAAATATTCATATTAAAAAACATCCATGTAAACAACTGAGTGCAATTCTAAAAACTCAATCGAAGCATGTGAATATCCAGTATTTTACAAACTGATGTTCAACGGACGCTGTACATAGACCCCTTATTGAGTGTTTAAAAAGGCTGTCATGTTCACACCGTATAAGTACACCGGATCTAAACATACCAATTTCCCTGGCGTAACTTATACCATGAAGATAATACTATGAGGCTTATCAAAAACCTAACACCAGCTAACCTGTGCACCTAATTTAAAAACAACCAAATAGTACATAACGCATAACATCAATGTATTACGAAGTATATAAATGTATGTATCTCTATATAAAAAATGTATGTATATCTATATAAAACAATACAAGATCATAAAAATAAATAAAAGTACGAAGATGTGTGATACCTGATGACTAAAACAGGTCTTTATAATCCGCTTAGTAATGGGAGCCTATACATGGTTGAAAACTATATCACTTCCATCACTAACAAGTGTGGGAAAATGAAATATATTGGTTACAACCTAACTAAAATAAATAGCCCATGATGTTAAAACTGGTCATCCGGGTAACATGGTTGTAAAAACACATAGGGGGGTCTATACACAATAGTCAGTGGACTTCTCCTAGTGCTTCGGTACATGTAATTTCCTTTTCCTAAGGAAGGGCTTTACCTGAACCTTATTATTCAGGCCTGGATTTTGATCCGCCCTGCATCTAATGATCCACTTCATTTCGCTCTCTAGTGTATAGTTAACAATATCTCCCCCTCTCTTATTAATCTCAATTTTCTGGATGACAAGGAATTTAAAGGTATGTGTAGCTCCTAACTCCTTGTTGTGTTTGGCCAATGCATTAAACATCGACCCTACCCTTATATGATACACGTGTTCCCTTATGCGTTCCCTCAAAGATCTGTTGGTTTTGCCAACATAGAACGCAGGGCATGCTTCACATACGGCCATATATACTACATTTGAGCTATTACAGGTTGTATTAGTGTGAAAATTAAACAAATGCTTAGTAGTAGGGTGGAAAAAGCTCACTGTATTGTCAATGTACATACATTGATTACATTTCCCACAAGGTATCGTGTTCTTATAATGTGCATTGGACCTTTCTGTTTTCATGTTGTTCCTAGGTTTACAGAGTAATCTCTTAAGATTTGGTTGATTCTTGTATGCAATGCTCGGACTTAAACCCACAACTTCCTTTATTTCGTTGTCCAATAATAAAATGCCCCAGTGTTTTTCCATTATCTGTTTCACGTAAGTTGAATCTCTTGTAAAAAACAGTCAGTGAAATGAAGGGTGAAATTAAAAAGTATGTACAAATTCCAGTAATAATGACATATGCAGATGATATAGTTGTTGTGACAAAGAATTTAGTTTGGATGAAAAAGGTAATTAAATATATAACAGAATTATTAAAAAGGAATTGGGATGGATCTTAATAAAGAAAAAAGTCAAGGATTAGGACGTAAAAATAGAATAGCAGATATACAGTTCACTTTAACTGAAATAACGTTGTTAGCAATAAAACTTGGTAATCAGGAAATAAAGAAAAAACAACGGGAAATCTGATAAGAAATATAAAAGAATTATGTTGTGAAAAACGTATCAATTGCCATATAAAAAGAAAGCAAATTTGAGTAATCCTGTATTAATGGGTGAAATTGTATATTTAATAAGTGTTTTTTCAATTCCAAAAATGTATGAATAGGATGTGATGGAAATAATATTCTCTTTTGGAGATGCTGCTGGCCCAGGTGACATACCACTGGAAGCATGGAGGTGCTTAGGAGAAATGGAACTTGAGTGTTTAATGAAATTTTGGAAAGTGAGAGGATACCTGAGGAGTAAAGAAAAAGTGTTTTGTTATCAATTTTTAAGAATAAGGGTGATGTGCAGAGCTGTAGTAACTACAGAGAGATAAAATTGATCAGTCACAGCATGAAGTTATGGGAAAGAGTAGTGGAAGCTAGGTTAAGAAGGAAGGTTATGATTAGTGATCAGCAGTATGGTTTCAAGCTGGGAAAGAGCACTACAGATGTGATATTTGCTGTGAGAGTATTGATGGAGAAGTACAGAGAAGGTCAGAAGGAGTTGCATTGTGTCTTTGTAGACTTAGAGAAAGCATATGGCAGGGTGTCTAGAGAGGAGTTATGGTATTGTATGAGGAAGTATGGAGTGGCAGAGAAGTACATAAAAGTGGTACAGGATATGTACAAGGGTAGTGTGACAGTGGTGAGGTCTGTGGTGGGAATGACTGATGCATTTAAGGTGGAGGTGGGATTACATCAAGGATCAGCTCTGATCCCTTTCTTATTTGCAATGATAATGGAAAGGTTGACAGATGAGATCAGACAGGAGACCATGTGGACTATGATGTTTGCAGATGATATTGTGATCTGCAGTGAGAGTAGGGGGCCAGGTTGAGGAGACCCTGGAGAGGTGGAGATATGCTTTAGACAGAAGAGGAATGAAGCTTAGCAGGACTAAGACAGAGCATATGTGTATGAATGAGAGAGAGAATAGAGGAATAGTGAGGATGCAGGGAGTAGATTGGAGAAGGTGGATGAGTTTAAATACTTGGGATCAACAGTTCAGAGTAATGGTAAGTGTTGAAGAGAGGTGAAGAAGAGAGTACGGGCAGGGTGGAGTTGGGGGGAGAAGAGTGTCAGGAGTGATTTGTGACAGATGGGTACCAGTCAGAGTGAAAGGGAAGGTCTACAAGAGGGTAGTGAGACCAGCTATGTTATATGGGTTGGAGAGAGTAGCATTGACAAAAAGGCAGGAGTCAGAGCTGGATGTGGCAGTGTTAAAGATGTTAAGATTTGCACTAGATGTGATGAGGATGGACAGGATTAGGAATCAGTATATTAGAGGGTCAGCTCAGGATGGACAGTTTGGAGACAAATCCAGAGAGTCAAGATTGCATTAGTTTGGACATGTGTTGTGGAGGGGTGCTGAGTATATTGGGAAAAGGATGCTAAGTATGGAGCTGCAAGGTAAGAGGAAAAGGGGAAGGTCTAAGATAAGGTTTATGGATGGGGTGAGAGAGGAAATGCAGGTGGTTGGTGTGATAGAGCAAGATGCAGATGACAGGAAGAAATAGAAACAGATGATCCCCTGAGGCAACCCCTAAGGGGAACAGCTGAAAGAAAAAGAAGAAAAGAAGAAGAGGAAATAATGTTCTCTTTTACATGGAATTCTAGACTGAATCCAGTTAAAAGAAAAATATTATACATGAGTAAAGAAGATGGTCATTTAGGGTTAATAAATCCAGAAGTATTCAGAGCATCTTTGAATTTATATAGAGTATTAATATGGATGAAAGATGAAGAGCAAGTGGTGGGAATATATTTAATTGTAAATATAAAGACATGTGGGAAGACGTTAGATCTAACAAAAGAAAGAAAAAAGGAATGTCATGATGAAATATAAAGTTATGTAGAAAAAATATGGAGGATAAAGATTGATGAGATAAAAGGAAGAAAGAAAGCATGGTATAAAATATAATGGATCAATCATTTTGCATTAAAACATAGGACTAATTTAAAAAATAAAAGCTTTTAAAGAAAGGACGAAATTGTGTAAAAATTGTGTGGAATGTCAGGATTTCTTCTTGAGATTAAGTATACTTAAACTTCTTGTTAAAAGTAATATGCCATATAAAATCAGAAATGAAATATTTTGTATGTATTGTGAGGAAGAAGAAACAGTAGAGCATGCATTTTGACATGTAAAAGAGTGAGAGAATTATAGAAGAAATTGTGAGAAGGAAATAAACATAAATATAGATATGGTAGCATATGGATATTACAAGAATATTACAAAGATAAGTCATGTTACATGGGTTATTTGAAATGAAAGACTGGATGAGATTATGTTAAATGGTAAATGTTTTTTTCAGCAATTATAAAAATAATAAAATGGTTGTGGAAGAAGGAGCAGTGGTTTAGTAAGGAAAACAAAGCTGTTTGTGCTTATTGTAAAAACATTATGGAAATATGTAAATACATAAATGAAAAAAATGTACTGTCTGCTGCTGCTTTGCACTGTATTGCATTGTATTTGCTAGTTGTAGGGCTGTTGTAGGTGGTTTGTGTGGTCTTATTATACTTGGGCTCCAAACCAGCTATTCTACATTAAAAAGGTGTTTTTCTGCACCCCTGTGGCAGAACTGTGCTGAACTAATCTGTATGAGTTGGGGATTGCTGGTGGAAGACTTATTATGTGTTTTCTTGAGTGGTAGTTAACTTAAAACTTGTTTCTTTTTGCTCATACATAAGCCTCACATTTGTGTTGTGCTACTCTTCACACAGCATTGGTTAGCAGTGCCCTTGTATAGATGTAAAAGCCAAGAAACTCAGTTTTCCCTAAACAGCTAACAGTGAAACCCATTCAAGCTTTTCTGCTACTCTATGAGCAGCTCATTTGCACACTGAGCAAAGTTGCCTTATTGATTAACCTTAGTCTACACAAAGTATATGTTTCTCTCATAGTTTTTGCGCTACTAGCACAATTCTGTCAAATTAACCCATTCCCTTCTCTAATAAGATATACAGTAAGAGCCTGCTATCATAGGTGTGCAGTTTCTCATCATCACTCTGGCCAGTCAGATAAGACATGGGCATCCTGAGGCAATGTAGCAATTGTCTCATGTATACTGACAGCCACTTACTCCTGAAACAAATACTTTATGTGAGAGATGTAGTTATACTATGAAACCAGAGGCAAGACTCTCACATAAGTACAAATTGAATGCCAAACAGGTTTTACACACACACATACATACACACACACACACACACACACACACACACACACACACACACACACACACACACACACACACACACACACACACACTTTAAGATTTGATTTATACACAAACACACACCTGGGGAAGACTGGCACAGGTTTACTATGTATAACCCTTCTACCCAGACCATAAGGTAGTTAGTACTGCCACAAGAACCCTACTTATCAGCTACTATAAGACCCTTCCCAAAGGGTGACCAATTCCACTGTGTAATGTTACTGTTATCCAAATGGTAAGTGTGGTCAAACCTTTAAGGCTATTCTAGAGTGGCCTATACAGTATCACCAACTACATGTGCCAGTACGCAAAGAGCTTAATTATCTCTACACAAAACAACCACAGTTAAAAGATTTAAATATATTTAATAATAAATAATAAAAGTACAAAACAATACTTATTAACGCAACACAGTGACAATAGACTTCACAATCACAGGAAATATTTTAAAATAACATAGTAGGACAGTCTCAAATATAGAAAACATCTACACTAATCTTGCTATATTCCTATCTATCTCTAAAATGAAGTTCTAAATAATGTACTCACAAAGCAAGGCAAAGTGCTGGTGAGTTGTTAACAGGTCCAAAACAAAATACAAAATGCACTCTTTCTCTCTGAGATAGTTCTTAAGTTAATAATATACATTACTGCTGGGTTAGCTAGATGACATCACTATTTGACATTTGCATCTAGTTCCCAGGCTAAACAGATACCAACAGAATTTAACATGTCTCTATGAAAAATACTTATCTCTTAGAAGCTGACAATTCTCTCTTAGAAGCTTGCCAGAAACTGGAAGTTATAAAACAATTACCTTGGAAACCTATATTTACACCTGTTTCAAACAATAGAAAGAATTTCCAGCTGCAGACATTCTGTCTTCTAGGTCTGGTAAACATACTTCTACAATTTGCATTTATTTTCTCAGAGTTTGCAAGTTAACTCTGTATATTCCAATTTTTTACTATGAAAGCATACTTTTCCATTGGAATATAATATATAGACATTATGCTCTTTTCCAGCAGGGTGGCTACAATCTTGAAGTTCAGTACAAAACATATAGTCTTCTTACATTTTTAAGGTAATCATACAAATCATATTACTATTCACAAATGGCATAGAATTATTTACAAAATTCTATCTAGCTGGGCTGGCAGTGTCACACCTCCATTCAGGTATTATAAAGAAACTCTGCCAATTGGGAATTAACCCCTACATTACCAAATGGGTAGCCTACTGGCTCACTGACATGACACATACTGTCAAAGTGTGTGACTGCACCTCTAGCAAAAGACCAGTCACCAGTAGCATACCACAAGGTTCTTTGCTGGGCCCTTACTTTTTGGAATTTATTTTTAAGAAGTCCAGACAAACATGGACGGCCTATGGCTGACCAAGTTCACTGATAATTGAAAATTGGGAGCAATCATTGAGTCCTCCAATGATGTTAATATACGGCAGACTGGGTTAACACAGATGAATGACTGGTGCCAAAGCTTTAGATTAAAGCTAAATGCAAAAAAAACATCCATTATTATTCCCTTTGGGAAAGCTGAAATTCCTGCTCATTACATTATAGACAGAACCCCCCCCCCAAGTGTAGACCCAGTGGTATGTGATCTGGGTACTCAGGTTGATAGCAATCTGAACTTTGACCACCATGTATGCACAGTAGTAAGGAACTTTATCTGTGTAGTACATCTTATAGATAAATCCACCAAACACGACTGGTAACCTTAAGTCCACGAACCAACCACACCAAACACGTTGTATTAACGCAACTTTAATTGTTTAAAATCAATGCGTTTTCACCACTTAAATAAAGCAGCTTTTTCAGAAAAAGAAAACGCGCCAAAACAATTTAAAAACATATAAATAGTTCAAGCACATTGACGTCATAATTAAAATATTGAAAAAGACAACCCATTTAAAGCAAGCAGTACTTGTTTTCAAAAATACGTGAAGGTTCCACAAGGAAAACATCTACAATTTCTACAAAAGCAAGTAATAAATTAAAATATAATAATAGTAAAGTAAAATAACAATAACATGTATATACATACTAACTTAATGAAAGTTGTAATATTTCATGTGTTTTGAAACTTAGAAGTTATTTAAGATAGTGCTAACAGCCTACTGATTTTTTGATACGTTATTGTACTATAAATTGTGAAGCTGCTATACAGGTCTTTAGTTAATATGTATATATATTTTATTGTCATTTTACTTTACTATTATTATATTTTAATTTATTACTTGCTTTTGTAGAAATTGTAGATGTTTTCCTTGTGGAACATTTACGTATTTTTGAAAACAAGTGCTGCTTGCTTTAAATGGGTTGTCTTTTTCAACATTTCAATTATGACGTCAATGTGCTTGAACTATTTATATGTTTTTAAATTGTTTTGTCGTGTTTTCTTTTTCTGAAGAAGCTGCTTTATTTAAGTGGTGAAAAACACATTGATTTTAAACAATTAAAGTTGCGTTAATACAACGTGTTTGGTGTGGTTGGTTCGTGGACTTAAGGTTACCAGTCGTGTTTGGTGGATTTGTCTTTTTACCTTCATTTCGTTTATCTTATAGATAAAAGCATTGCTTCTAGATAATAATTATCATAGAATAAGATCTATAATTTGATTATACTTGGCCCTCATCTGACCAATAATTGAATATGATGCTGCCTTTGTCATGTACCTTACCAAGCACCTGCAACAACTGGAGAGACCACAGAGGTTTCTCACCAAGAAATTACAGGTTACACAAAGCAAGTCTTAAGTGGAAAGACTGAAAGCCCTATCACTGTATTCTGTCCCCTACAGGTTGCTAAGGGGTGACTTGTGTCTAGCTTATAGGGCAGTCACTGACCTTGCCCTGATGGAAATGCTACACATTTGTAAATCAAGCTACAGGAGGGTCACTCTTCCCAGGGATCTTAACCTAGCCTCTGACATGAACAGGTCATGGTGGAGGGATAGATACATCTCCCATAAACTGCTAGTTCTCCAGAACAAGTTTTCAATTCACTTGAAACAGAGACCCTCCTTGGTGCTCTCCAAATGCAATCTAGATAAATAGATGGGTAATCACAAATTCACTCCTGGTGTGGTGTCTAAGTCCCTCCTGAACAGAGGAAGTTGGTATTAACTACAATAGACCATTAACTCTGCAAATGTCACTCACCTAAGCAGTGATAATTGGGACAACTCAAGTTAAATATGGCAGGCTTGTAAGGGCTCTAAGGCCATTAACCTAGTAACCTCCTATGAACTATATATATATATATATATATATATATATGTGTGTGTGCGTGTGTGTAAATATGTTGAAAATATAATTCAAATAAGGACTTCTACTCTTCAATGTTTTCAGTGGGACCCATTTTGCAGGAATACTTCTTGTTTCCATTACAGGCACAGATATCCTGGAGAAACAGGGAGGCAGATAGAGAGAGACAGAGATGATGGAGAGGTGAGAAATGGAGGAGAAAGCAAATATTGAGACCACAGAATGTGTTCATATTTCTGAGGAGATGTTTCACAGAAATCTGTTTGATGGAGATCAGTCAGCAAATGATGGATGTATAATCATAACCCTCCAGTTGGAAGGGTTGCAGGATGCTTTAATTAAAGAAATGGTGATGCAGAATGCACCAAAAAATGAAGGAGGTGTTTCTGTCGGGTGGGGGGGGGGGTAGCATGAGAAAATACAAAAGGATGATGTAGAGACAATCCAGAAGAATACTGGTGAGATAGAAAAGGAAAAACATATGCAAAGAAAGTAAAAGAAGCCAGAAGGGTGTAGAAGAAAGAAAGGCATAAGAAAATGAAAAACAGAAGTAGATGGTAAGGATTCAAAGTAAAGAAGACAAATAAATGGACAGGTATGAAGTGTGGGACAATGTAATAGCTCTTTGGGTGTAAAAGCACAACAGGTAAGAGCATGTATTATTATTAAAAAAGAGAAATTTTGTGACACTATATTTGAGACTGTTTTTTACAATGAAAAATTTTCTTAGAGACTATGAAAA
This sequence comes from Protopterus annectens, assembly GCF_019279795.1. Lineage (NCBI taxonomy): Eukaryota > Metazoa > Chordata > Ceratodontiformes > Protopteridae > Protopterus > Protopterus annectens. The sequence continues at coordinate 1,500,418,968 of NC_056729.1, forward strand.
AAAGAAAGGCTGTAACCCATGGAATCTTTATGTGACAACATAATTTAACAGGGAAACAAAAAATAAAATCTGTGTACAATTTTGAACAGAGGTTTAAATAAAGACTTTGTAAGGACATTTGAACACTTTTTGTAAATGAGTACTGCAAAAGTTTATGACAAATGGGTTTATAGACTGGTGGCTGGTATTGTAATATCTTAAAAAAGAAAGAGAAAATATACATATATCAAGCATGATAAATGTGGAGGGGAATGGGGTGTCATAAAATACTGGGGACATCCCAAAACTTTTTTGTGGAAAAGAAGGGCATTTGATAAGTAATTGCTGCAAAAGAAAATGTTATTTTTGTGAAGGAATGGGAGGTGATGCAGAAAATGTGAATTGAAATGTTTCAAATATAACAAAATTTGATATTTATAGGTGGATTTCAAAATTGAAAATAAGAGTAAGGGAACAGAAAAAGAAAGAGAAGAAAATGAACAAAGAAGAAATTTTAGAAGTAGTAGAAATAGAAAAAATAGACGAGAAAAAATAATAAGGAGGCCATTGAAGAAGATTCTGAAACAATTGAAGACAAATACATAAATTGTGAGGTAGTAAAAGATAAACATTTCTATTGGTAAAAGGCTAAAAGGTAGAAAAAGTAAATTTAAATGGAATCAACACAAAAATGAATGAAGGGAAATGGATGGTAAACAAATATATACAGCTAATGATTGAGGTTGGTATAATGGTCAAGGTGGTTTACTCATAGACACAAGGTACATCATTTGATTCTCACATTTGGGAGGGAAAATGGCTAGGCTTAGAATCACCTATTAAGAAAGCTAGCCTGGTAATTGGTTATGAACTTATAAAAACATGAATCTAAGGAAAAGGGAAAATTAAAATTTTAGAGTACTTTCTGTAAATGTGAATATTATTAAGAATCTAGTAAAAAGAATAATGATTTTGCAGTGGTGTAATACATGCAATGTAGATGCAATTATATCAGGAGACAAAGGATTTTTAACAAATGAAGAAATATTAAAAACAGAGAAACTATGGGGAGGAAAGATAATCTGGAATTTTGGAAATGAGAGATATTGTGGAATAGCTATATTCTGTAGAAATACAGTAAATATATTGGATGTAACTATAGCAAAAATGGGAAGATTAACAATTGTAGACATAAAATGGAAAGAGCACGTATATGGAATTATAAGAATATATGCTTATACTAATTGTAAAGAAAGAGAACGCTTATTTCATCAGATATGCAACTACATAATAATAAATATGAAACATAATAGGAGACTTTAATTTTGATTTAATAGAACAAGTGTAAAAAGAAAGAAAATGATATAAGAAAATGTTAGAAGTTATTGATGTGGTAAGTTAAAACTTTGGTATAAAACTTGATGGACTTACAAAAAGTGTATGGCTAGAACTGAAACAGTCTATTTTACAGTATCAGAAGGTTTAGTTATAGGAGAAAGAGAGGTAGTTGAAACCGGATTTTCTGGTCAGCTTGCTGTATGGATAAAGATAAAGGAAAACTAAGAATATATAAAATAGGTAAAGGAATAAAAAGGATAAATGAAAAAGCACGTCATGAAATTGAAAGAGATTAGCAATATAATTATGGAAAGATTATATTACTATGAGAACTTTTTTATGAAAAATTGGTCTGAATAGTGGATGATAGTTAAGATAAAATATAAAAAAAAAATTTACAGTGGCAATATGATGTGAGGAAAATAGAGAAAGAAAATGATAAAAACATATAACAATACATTGGAAGATTTAGAACATAATGATAAAAAGTGTGTTGACAAAAAAAAAATAATTATATGAAAGGAATTAAGAAAAAATATAAGAATTGTTATATAAGCAAATACATATCTACAATGAAAAAGAGAAGTATCAAGCTACTTAAGCAGATTAGTAAAGGAAAATGGTAATGCAATGAGAGAAATAAAAACGTAAAAGGAGAAATAGAAAGAACTCGTGAAAAGATTATGAATAGTGTAGTACAATATGTAAAATAAATCTTTAAAAAAAAGAAAGTAGTTAAAAAGCATGGAAATTTTAAAAAGTTAACAGAAAAACAGAATAAAGAGTTTGAAAAGGAGATTTCTTTAGATGAGCTAGATAAAATATTATGACAATTAAATATAGATTCTGCTGCAGGATCAGGTGGAATAGAGTTTGAACTATATAAAAATGATGGGACTGGCAAACATATTTTTAAAGATTTTGAATGAATGGTTAAATTATTATGTAGTGGAATACTTAAATTCACATGGAAAAAGGAAGATAGAAGACAATTAAAAAATAGATGCAGATAGTACTGAATAATAATGATTATAAGAGCTTTATGAAAATAATACAAAAGAGATTTGAAATTAAAATGGAAAATATTATGGAAGATAGTATATACAGAATAAAGGGTAAGGGTTGTCAAGAATTAATAATAGACATTTTGGATGATATGAATAGAAAAAAAGAAAAAAAAAATCATGATAGGAGACCATAATAAGGCATTTGATACAACTGGACATGAAATATTGTAGTAAATAATAAACAAATATAACATAGGTGGGAAAGTTATGAAATTATGTTTGTCAGTGTATCCATCCATCCATCCTCAACCCCTTTTCCCCATTTTGCACATGGGGTTGGGGTGTCACTTCAACAGTGGCAATCAACTCAAGTAATAATAAATTAAAAATACTTGTAAATGTTTGGTTAAGCTAAGAGGTACATATAAAGATTGGTGCCAGGGATGTCCAATGAGTTGTATACTCTTTGCATTAGTTATGAATATGATAGTATGTGAAATAAATCACAAAATGAAGGAGGCAGAGTATATAATACATGAAGAGTTAAGAGTTCCAGTTTTTATTAAACCATGCAGATGACATTATAATAATTTCAAAAGACAAAATGTGGATAAAAGTAGAAATAATTTGTACAAATGAGTGTCTAGAAATGATAGGAATGGATTTAAATAAAGAGAAAAGCAAATATTTAGGTGATGCAGTAAAGATGGGGCTATATATTTTGCAATTAATGAAATTTCTGTCTTGGGTATAAAATTTTGAAATAAAGATATAAGTAGACTTTAGTGGGAAAAACAATGGAGGAAATAAAGTAAACATGTATTTTCTGGAGAAAATATAGATTATCATTAACAAAAAGGTGTATTTGATAAATTCAGTACTGATTGGAAAAATAGTATACATACTAAGTGTATTCATGTTGCCAGCAGGATTTGAAAAAGGAAGTATTGCAGTTATTTCTTTCATTTATATGGGGTTTCAGATGAAATGCAGTAAAAAGAGTAGTTTGTATGTAAATAAAGAAAAAGACAGTTTAGGATTAATTAGCCCAGTGATATATGCTGATTCGTTAAATTTATATGAAGTGTTAAGGTGGATAAATGGAAACAATGAGAGAATAGTAGTAAAATTATATAAATATTTAAGTATGATAAATTTTGGTTTATGGTAAAAAAGAGTAAAAGAGAAAAGAATGTATAAGTGAAGAAATAAAATGTTACCAATAAAAAATATTTTTGTGGAAAATAAAAATTTATGATATAGAAAAAGATAGAAAATTATGATATAAGAATGTAATAATAAAACATACCTGAGCAAGACCATGGAAAAAATCTAACAGATGAAAAAATTGAAGCTATAAAAATAGGAAGCAAATGGTGCCATCAGAAAAAAGAATGTCAAGACTTTTTGTGGAGACTGGTACTAGATAAATTGCCAGTAAAAAGAAATATGTGATATAAAAAAGAAAAGTGATAGAATATGTTTACATTGTCAAGAAGAAGAAATCACACAGCATGTGTTTTTGAAATGTAAAAAAGTTAAAAAGTTATGGGAAAACTACGTAAAGAAGTTTTTTTGAAAGTATAAAAGAAGTGGATAAAATAAACATGGGTATGATTAGATATCAATATTAAAAGAATAGAGGTAAAGAATATGTTAAAAGAATAGATAAAAAGTTATTTTATTTTATATAGGTTATATGGAATTAGAGAATAAATTAAATTATGTTTAATGATAAATGGATTTTAGCAACAATATTAAGTAAAATAAGACGGTGCCTATGGAAAAAGGAGTGGGGTCTAAGAATGAGAATTTAGTATACTTGTAAAGGAAATTATGGATATGTATAAATAGATTTGTATGTCTATATATTTGTACATTTGTAAATGTTTGTAAATATGTTGTAAATAAGAGTTCCTTTTATGTATAAATATAGGATCCATACTCTTTTTATTATGTGCCATTTGATCTTTTAAATCCATATGAACTACCAAGACTGCCACACTCAGGAGTGGATCCTATCCCTTCATTATGCTGCACTGTCGTATCAGCAATCAAGCTACCTGGTATGGGAATAAAGCCCATAACCTTATGCACAAAAAGTGAGTGTGATACCTGTTGCACCATCGACACTATATATACATACATGCATAAATAAATCTGGCACTTAGCTTCATGTAAGTGAAAGTTATTAAAACTATAGCTCCTTAACTGCAAACTAAATCAATTACTGATCTATAGCCACGCTTAGATTTTAGAAGATAACGAGTAAAAACTTCAGGGATAAAAACAGGCATTTTACTAACTTCCAGGAAATTGTATGTTATGACAACCAATATAAAAGGTTGTCCTACCACTATTTAGTGTACAGAGAATCTATAACCTAGCTCATCTGACCCCAGCATACTACCCATATTTAAGCAACTCATCCACTCTATTTTTGCTTACTTTTTGTTTAACTTAATCATTGATGCCTCACTAAACTTCATAATCCTTCATTTCATTTGCTTCATTTTCACATTCTGTCATATAATTCCCTTATATATTCAATCACAACTTTCATAATTCTTTTCTTAGTCATAATGTTTTTACCCATCTTATCCAGCATACACATCCTTTTGCCTTCCTCTATCTTGAGTTACTTATCAAAAATGGAATCTCTTCTTCCATTTTTTCTTGCAAAATATCTCTCTTTAGCATGCCTTTTTTCAGATTTATTATGCAACCACCTCTACTTCTTTGAGACTTCTCTCTCCTGTGTATGTAAACATCTTCATTATCCTGCATACTGCTTACATACACATCTTTTTTCTCCAGAAATCATTTTCCCTCTTCATACACTCATTTTTACATTTCTCCTTCTACAATATCCACCATCCCCACAAATTAAAGAAAGAATTGTTTAAGGGTCAACTTATTAGACTAGCCAGAATGGTTTCTGATGATAATGTTTACTTTTAAAAAATTCATAATTTAATTAAGATACTTTAAAAAGGGGATATACATCTAAATTATTATTGAAATTGGTAAAAATGTAACAGAGAGGAGACATGCTAGTTTTAAGCTATTTTTAGGGGTGGCTTTGCTACCAAGGAATGGTGATAATAACTGTACATCCATTCAAGGTTGTACAGAAAAGGATTTTACAATATAATGTAGGGAGTAACTTGGTTAAAGAAATTATTAATAGAAATTGGATTATTTTTAATGGTAACCCAGCCACGTCTCCCTGTTAGGTGATAAACTTTGTCCTTAAGACAGGAAAGACTGTGAAAAGGGCTTTGGAAATGCAGATAAGATCTGATGTTAATAAAAATGATACCTATAAGTGTGATAGGTATCAGGTAAAGTATATAAATGCCTTTATGATATTTCAAAGTTGAATAGTAAAATTAACTTGTGTAGGCATTCTAATAACCAGCAAAAAGGGGGGTTCATGTAGTGCTAATCCCTAACTCCCCAAAAAAATACAAAAACAAAGTCTAGAATATTCAAAGTTTTATTGGTTAAAAGCAACTACATAAGACATGGAGCACTTTTGTTCAATACCATAGGACTTCTTCAGAATGTGAAAATAGGTTAACCATGCCTTAGAATTTAAAGCATCTTCAATCAAACAATTAAGGACTAATAAATCTATTCAATGAGCAATTATTTAAATTAAGCAAACTAATAAAAAAACAATTAGGTAAAAACAAAGCTTGGACCTATCAGATGGTCTGTGAACAATAAAGATGGATGTTAAAAATAAATCTGGATGTTACAAACAATTAAAAGTAGCATTCTGTTGTGTTTAAAATATAAACGTGTAAAACTTGCACATCATAGCTTAGCTGCCCTTATTTTTTAGGGCATTGTTTTCATTTTGTTTCCTAATATCAGACATGTCCATAAATTATCTTATTATTTTTTTGTTCTGTTTTACCCATATAAAAAATTGGCATCTATAACCAACTGCCAAATAAATAATACCCTTATTCTCACAATTTCACTTAATAGGGAATATTCTGGAATTGAAGAGATTTGTCAAAATAATAATGTATTGTTCCAAAATAAAATGACAGCAATTGCAACTCCCATATTCTTTTGTACCTTTACATGTATGAATGTTGATCAGTATATATCCATGGAACCATGCATTTTCCAAAATTCTCTTAATATTTTTGTATATACTGTGTGTGAAATTGGGCGTTACATCTATCACTTTTAACACTTCTTCATCTGTCTTTAAAATAGACCAGTTGTTCTTTATAATATTTTTTATAAGTGTACCCATTTCAATAAATTTAACATCCATTGTTTTTGTAAAGTTCATTGTAGTTTGAACAGCAGGTTGTTGGTCCATAGGTATACCTAATACTGGAAAATATTTATTGTTCCTGCCTTTAATAACCTGTGTTCTAATATTATTTAACAATTAAAGGGGTAACATCTCTCCAAAATATATCCCTCATCATATTTATTTCTATTAAAAAGTCTTCATCGTCAGAGACCATGTGCACTGCTCTTATGAGCTGTCCTTTAGCTAAATTCTTTTTAACATACCAGAGGTAATTACTCTTATAGTGCAGGTAACAATTCAAATAAGTGAATTTTCTATAAATCCTGGAAACAAACTTTTCTGATTCCATGTATAGGCTTACATCTAAAAAATGTGTGGAATTAGTTGTATGTTCATGTGTAAACCTTAGAAAATCTGTGGAGTTGGAAATATGTAGTAAAAACTGGTTTATAAGTTCTACTTTATTTTTCCAAATAATAAATATGTTGTCTAAATACCTTTGGTAAAGTGTCCAGCAACTATTGCATGGAGATACTAGAACATTTGTTTTCTCCCATGAAAGCATCATTAGGTTGTTGTAAATAGGGGCACAAGCTGCACTCATTCTTACACCCTTCACCTATTTGCAAAATTCACCTTAAAGTATAAGAAGTTATGTAAAATAATCTTGATTAATTCCATTAATAATTTGATGTCATTGATATCTAATAACTGGTAATCTACTAGTGCATCATGGTAATAACATACACCAACATTGTGAGGTATGCTAGTAAATATCAAAAATTACTGACAACCAAACAAAACGAAAAATGAACTGCAGAACTGCTGGCAAAAAAAAACAAGTAAACCAGAAGCCAAAAATTTAGCGCTTTCATCCACTGTTTAATACGTGAACTTCCTCAGAAACATTTTCAAGTGATTTCCAGTTCCTTAAATAACTTACTAAACAGGAAATGACATCATGACCATCAAACTGAAAAAATAAATGTGATTTTCTATAAAAATGAAGTATCATAATGATAACAAAAAAAAAAAAAAAATATATATATATATATATATATATATATATATATATATATATATATATATATATATACACTCAAATGAATGTATATACACATATATACACATACATATGTATAAATGCAAAAATACAGTCATAAAAATGCAATGTAAATTCATGCTGTGTGAATAGCATAATAATCAACTTGAACATATGAAATGCATATCCAAAGACCTTTCCCACATAGACACAACAATCACATGCATGCACACACCCGCACACACACACACACACACACGCACACACACACACACACACACACGCACACACACACACAAACATAGAACTAAACAGTCACTATGAAAATATAAATACACGTAAAAAAATATATGTATATGTAAATATCATAAAAAATATATGACAATATAAAAATAATGATGATATATACACACAAGTACACACACCGAAATGTATATAATATAATATATATAAAATGTAATATATGTATAAAACAAAAAATATGTATATATATGAATAATGTAAATCATTTCATGTCTTGAAGGGAATCAGAGTGATATGAACATGTATGTGTGCACACATGTACAACTCACACAAAACACACATGGATCACATGCATATGGTCTCAAACACCTATCTATATTTATCAGGACATGACAAGAGCAGCCAGTATTAAGAGGGGTACTTATGCATGCAATAACTGTAGGCAGTGTAGATTTATCAGTAACAGTACTAGTGTATTCATAAAATCTCTTAATTACACCATTTGGTCTAAGAGTTATTACAATTGTAATTCCGATTATGTTATTTACATCGCCAATTGTCTTTCATGTGAACATTATTACATAGGAAAAACTAAAAGGCTTCTAAAAAGAAGAATCTATGAGCACAATTTGGCTATAAAAAAACAAAGATCAGTTTAATTCTTTGGCCAAACATTCTTTAACATGTAGAGATTTTAAGAAATTTCAATTTTCAGTTTTGGAAAAAATCAACACTAGTGAATTTGGAGGAGATTTAAACAATGTCTTAGAATGCAATGAGACATTGTGGCAACTTTTGTTGCGGGCTGATAGGTTGCCTGGCCTCAATGATTATATTAATTTAAAATGTTTTTTGAAATATAGATAGGTGTTTGAGACCATATGCATGTGATCCATGTGTGTTTTGTGTGAGTTGTACATGTGTGCACACATACATGTTCATATCACTCTGATTCCCTTCAGAGACATGATATGATTTACATTATTCATATATATACATTTTTTTTATTTTATACATATATTACATTTTATATATATTATATTATATACATTTCGGTGTGTGTACTTGTGTGTATATATCATCATTATTTTTATATTGTCATATATTTTTTATGATATTTACATATACATATATTTTTTTTACATGTGTATTTTATATTTTCATAGAGACTGTTTAGTTCTATGTTTGTGTGTGTGTGTGTGTGTGTGTGTGTGTGTGTGTGTGTGTGTGTGTGTGTGTGTGTGTGTGTGTGTGTGGGGGGTACATGTCTATATGTCCATGTGTGTGTGTGTGTGTGTGTATGTGTGTGTGTGTGTGTGTGTGTGTGTGTGTGTGTGTGTGTGTGTGTGTGTGTGTGTGTGCGGGTGTGTGTATGCATGTGATTGTTGTGTCTACGTGGGAGAGGTCTTTGGATATGCATTTCATATGTACAAGTTGATTATTATGCTATTCAAACAGCATGAATTTACATTGCATTTTTATGACTGTATTTTTGCATTTATACATATGTATGTGTATATATGTGTATATACATTCATTTGTGTATATATATATATATATATATATATATATATATATATATATATATATATATATATATATTTTTTTTTATTTGTTATCATTATGATAATACTTCATTTTTGTAGAAAATCACATTTGTTATTTTTTCAGTTTGATGGTCATGATGTCATTTCCTGTTTAGTAAGTTATTTAAGGAACTGGAAATCACTTGAAAATGTTTCTGAGGAAGTTCACATATTAAACAGTGGATGAAAGCGCTACATTTTTGGCTTCTGGTTTACTTGTTTTTTTTTTTTTTTTGCCAGCAGTTCTGCAGTTCATTTTTTCATTTTGTATGCTATAGTAAATATGTCTATAACATTGACTTTGAGGAAACTATTGTTAGTGTCGCACAATTCTGGTGATAACTTTCTCAAACAATCCCACAAATCTTTTAACATGTGTATGAACATCCAGAATATTTTTTTAACTTCCTGTCTATGAAGATGGTTATGGGATCAATCTTGGACCCTTGTGCTGATGCTATCAGTCTATATGAGGGGTCCATCGCATCATTATGTATTTTCAGTATCTCAAATAATGCGGGAATAACCAGGTTTGAGTTTAATAGAAATTTGAGAGTATCCGGTGTAATCAAACCATATAATAAGGCATCATCTAAGTACATGTCTATTTTTTAGTAAGCTATGTTAATCTCATTCTTAGAAATAATTATTTGCTGTTGTCTTATAACATTCCAAAAATCTTGCTTGCATAATCTGTTTGATTAGCAATCACGACTCCTCCTCCCTTGTCCAGTTTCATCACTCATATTTTTTGTCATGGGTGAGGGAATCCAGCCAATGCCTTTCTTCTAAGGTCAAATTGTGAAAATATTTCTGCTTATCTTTGAAGAGACCATACAATTCCCTTTCACATACTTTTTCAAAAGTTTGGATGGTCCTATTCAAAGGTGGATTGTAGAAACTGTTCTTCCTACATACTTCCAGACTAGTCTTAAAATTCGTATTGTTCAAAACCAAAAGGTTACGTTTTCTAACAAATAATTTAAGTTCCATTATTGCTGCAGAAACAAATCCTTGTTGAGTAGGTACAAATTTAACCCCTTTTTCAAAAAGGGTGAAATAGTCTTTGCTAATGACCCTGTCACTAAAGTTAAAAATAAAAAAAAACTTTATGAATGAGAATTGTTTCATCATGCAGCCCACTACATCTTTATTGCTTACCTGTCCCAAACAACTACCTCCCCAAGGTCAGTAGCCTAATATAGCCCCTGATCTGACTTCTATTATGTCTCTACCATATCAGATGTGAGAACATGTCATCCAATAAAGACTTCGCAAGTTTGCCATCTTAATCCTTTTGTTGCTTGCCTGCATTTATTTTGTCTTAATGCTGATGATTCTGTGAATCATTTTCTTTCACAAATCCTTCACTACATGGAAACTGTTTTTCCTATACGTATTCAGAAATGTTATCAATATTCATTTCATATAAACTATGTGTCTATAAAAACAAGATGCCTAGACATCCTTCCCAGCTTAAGAAATCTCAAACATTTTTACAAAAAAAAACTCTAGTATAGTCAAGCTAAGCTACCTTGATAGGATAACAGCCCCAATGGATCTGTGATAAAAAGTGCATTTCAAAGTGTAGATATTTTTCATTATCACATCCTACACATATTATCAAGTATTTATTAAGATTCTATCTGTGGTGTTCTTAATTATTCATCAATATATTTGCATAATCAGTTAAAGAAACTCTGCCCAAGTCAAGTAAAAATAGAAAATAAATGAAAGACTAGACATTGCACACACAAAATACAAGCAAACAACTTCTGAAAAAAAAACAAATACTTCTCAGCTAAGTTAAACCTCAAGGTGTGAAATTTAATCAAATTAAAATGAAAACAAAAAAGTAATATGTAAGAAGAGAAAATAAAACACATGGCATAGCTAGACAATTGTAGAATTTTAGTCTTCAGAAATTTGACTCATTTATAAATACTGACACAAAGATTAACTAAAAATATAACAAAACTATAAAATAAAATGAACACATCCTAATATAACACCAGCTACAGTATTGATAAACAATACCTGACACCATTAGAAAACGATTAAATCTTAGCTCAGAAATAAAGTAGAAAATTAACCCTAATCAAGGCCATTCAAAACATACAGAAACTACAGTAAGTCATTTTACACAGACAATATAAATAAATTCCAGTCTTACTGAAATGAATAGGAAACCATAATTCAAACATGCCCATGGAAAAAAAGAATTATAACAGATTTTTATGCAGGTGAATAAATACCTTGTAATATATGATTAGGGAAGTTTTGTCATGCATCATGGCTTTACCACTCATCATAAAATTAATTCTATGATAGTACAAGATATTTCAAATACTACACACCAGGCCCCCATGTACTGCATATAGTGAATGTGTATAAATGTCAGTATGTGCACATTTGTTTATTCATTGCTCAATAGCTCCTTTATCTTACTCAGGAATGTAGAGGAGCAAAATTCTTCCCAGACAACAGGCACAACCAATTCCTACATCATGTCTCTAGAAGGCCTGTGAAATTGCTTTAAGCATATAGATGCAGTCAGAAGCTTCTTCCCAAATGTTTTGAAAACTGAAGCAGAAATATTATTACTTCAGCTGACAAATAAATGTAGCCATTGTTTGTAAAAATGTATATGTAAATCTTTTGGGGATTTCAGTCAAACAAATCCTCAAAATAAATCCTAAATGATTATTTGTTTATCCATTGTGATACTGAATTAAAGCATTTTCATGACTGTATTGTTGCTCTTTTTCAGTCTTGATTTAATTTGTCCAAAGCTTTTGGGTTTCTGATACCACAACAGGAATGGACTCCATCCCTAACTCATGGCATAATTAAAGTTCATGAATTATTATATTCAGTCTTTGATGTTAACCAGAAGTGCTCTTCACAGCATCTGCAATGTGCCCAGAATAGACTTCTTCAATTCATATGGAATTACATGTATTGGTAGCATATATAAATATGACTATAGATTCATTTTTATTAGACCTATTGCTCCCACTACTATTAGACGTGTCTTGGTATCTTGCTCTTGATTTTGCCTGCAAATCCTGATGTTTTATGACTTCTTTCACCAAGTGTAGCAATTTCAGTGATCAGTGCTACTTTGGAATTGTTTATCTGTTTTTTCTCACATCTATGTTTTGAATTGTTGCTAATAGTTGATTTAATGTGATGTACTCTTTATCATTCTCTATAATGCTTCATAGTTCATGTCACTTCCTAGATACTTCTATAGTGCCATGTTTACACAATCCCCAGTGCAACAGTCTTGCTACTGCTACATTATTATGCCTTTCAATGTATAATCTCTCTGCTATATTGCACCCAGCAACAAGGTTTGCAACTGTTTCCAATGCTTTTTACAGAACCTACATTGTTTCCCACATAATAAATAGACTTTGTAAACCAACGCATATGTAGTCCACTATTCTGTACTGCCATTTTCAACCTTTCATCTTTTGGTTTAAATTCACCTCTCCTTAACCATTCCTGTGTCAAATCCTGATCAACATGAGATTTTACCAGATGTTTTCTATATTTGCAACTGTATTTATGCATTTTACATTGTGACGACTGTGCAGTGGCCCAGTAATCAAGGAGCCTTGATTCTCACTACTAACACCATTGAGGAGAGTCCACATTGAGATGGATAACAATTACACACAGTAAAGTACAATTTCCCTTCAAAGCACACAGAGATCAGAGTTAGTCTGGGGCTGTTTTTTTCCTGTTCTCTCCAGATCCCCAATAAGACTCCCCACTGGCACAGCTATAGAGTGGGGTCCTTAGCCAGGATCCCAAGCCAAGTCCTCCTAGCACTCTCTCTGTCCAACCAGTGCTTCAGGTCCCTGCCAAAGTAGCTGACACACACACACACACACACACTTTGAAATATGATTTATATACAACCAAACAGACACTCCTGGGGAAGGCTGGCACAGGTTCAATAGCTGTGCCCTTTCTGTCCAGGCTATAAGGTAGTAATCACTGCCACCAGGAGCCTTACTTATAAGCTGCTAAAAAGGCCCTTACCAAAGGGTGTTCAATTATTACTGTGGAATATTAGTATCCAAATGGTAAGTGTGACTGAGCAGCAAGGCTTATTTGGAGTGACTTTGTACAGTATCACAATATAAATGCAATGTACTCTAGAGCTTAAATTACCTCTACATAAAACAGCCAGAGTTGAAAGGTTTAAAATATTTAATAATAGATAATAAAAACACAAGACAATACTTCTTACTACACAATGCTAGTCAAGAGTTCAGAGATCACAGGAAAATGCTTAAAATAATACTGTAGAATAGTCTGACATAAATATAGAAAACAGCTAGACTAAACTTACTATTTTCTATCTATTTCTAAGAGAGAGACATTAAAGTCTAAGATCCTACTTACATACAGACAGTGGAAAACAAGTGCTGGTGAGTGGTCAGTTCTGAAGGCAAATGCAAAATGCTCTCTGTCTCTGTCTTTGTGAAAGTCCTTTAAATTGATAATACATCCTGCTGACACATTTTAGATTACATCATTCTTAACAGTTCTCTGGTTTCCTAGGCTAACAGACACTCTACATTAATATTTTTTAGTAAGCATGCAGGAAACTACAGCAATTAAAGACATTTTATATATAAATATATATATATATATATATATATATATATATATATATATATATATATATATAATCTAGCAATTAACTCTAGTCTCAAAACAATAGAATGAATCTGCTGGTTCAGACACCACAGCTCTGAGCCCTGAGATCAAAACAGTCATAAAATACTTGACTAATCAGCTTTCTTACAGCAGAGTGCACTGTTGTTACATGTTTGCAGTTCAACATCCAATACAGTCTTTTCAGATTTAAGAGAACAAGCCTGTGGCTTATATTAATATTTACAAATGACAGAATTATCTACAAAATTCTATCTAGCTAGGCTGGCAGCCTTCACATATCTTTGCATACATATTTTTTCCTTCTTATCAGATATTTTTTTTGTTTTTTGGCACATTCAGTTGCTGCCTGATTTTTGTCTACTTCTGGTTTGATTTCCATTCCTGCTTGACACTGATATGTTCCTGGTAAACAAAGCAGCAAAGTCATCTTAGACTTTTTCTCTTTCTCGTTTTGAAACTTTCACTATGATTGGATCTGGTGAGGTCAGCAGAAATGTATGCAGTCCTATGATTGCAGATCTATGCATGTAATCAGTTTTGAAGAGGCCCATGCCTTCTTCAGAATGAGGAATATATAATCTTGGTGAATACTAATTTTTATATATCATTTGATAAGCATGAAACACTTTTATTGTTTTGATTGTCCAACTGATCCAATACCTTTCGAGGCAAATCACCCCAAAACTGTAAGTTAGAACAGGAAGAACAAATTGGTTTGTAGCTTAGACATTATTACCAGATGTCAGGGCTGTTCTCAGGATTAATTTTAATCTAAAATATTCTCTACTGAGTTTTTATTTTTTTGTTCATGTTTTATTGTCGATCCTTCATCAATTCCCAAATATTTATGTACTCCCTCTTGCTCAGTTTCCTTCATATCACATTCCTGTTCCTTCCAGATCAATATTTACTTGGTGTTGCAGCTTTCCTGTTTTAAATATTGCTTTTGCACATTTATAAAGATCAAATGACATTCTTACACTATCTGAAAAAGTTTTGACCACTGCTGTTGTATTTTCAGTTCCTAATCTGATAAACTATACAGTTTTAAATCATCCAGAAAAAGAAGATGAAAAGTCATTACATTTTATTGTTTTCTGACAGCTACATTGTAATCATGACCTAACCTGTTAATTAGACAGCTTAATGGATTAGGGACAAGTCAAAAGAGCAGAGGTGACAATGAGTCACCTTGAAATATCCACCCATTGAGCTTCCCTAGGATAATAATTTGTCCTTTATCATGGCATAGCTGCAAAGTGGTTAGACACTGTTTCATAGTCACTGTAATGCAACTGAGTAATGTAGGGTGTATCTTATACATCTGTAGGCAATCCTTTTTCCATGAATGTGGGATGCTGTCAAATGTTTTTTTGTAGTCTATCTGTGTATTATTTAGAGTCTTCCAGTTTTTACAATTCTCCATTATGACTTTATTAAACAGCAAATGATTCTTTGGTCCATATGACTTTTTATGACCTTTTGTTCTATTGCCATAATTGAGTTTTTTTCTAAATGACTATAAACTCTGTCAGCATCAATTCTAGTATTTAGTTTATAGATTATTGCAAGGCAAGTAATTGGTCTATAGTTTTTAGGATGGCTTGCAGGTTCACTCTTAAGGAAGAGCATCATTATTCCTGTTGTTAACCAGGTTGGTATCTATTCAGGGTGCTCATATAAATAGTTCTCACTGAGGACTAAATCTTCATGTAAATATGTTAATAGTTTTAGTCAGAACTTAAGTACTACATCTGAACCCGGGGTTTTCCAGTTAGGAGCTTTTCTTAATTTTATTTCAATTGCTCCAGTTGTTACTTCATCACAGTTTATATCCTGTACATTTGAACTTCTTATTGTTTCTTTTACTTCTTCTATCCATTTAGAATATTTATGTTCCACAGGATCTTCATAGATATTTCCCTAAAATGTGTCTATTTCTCCTTTTTTTGTGGTATTTCTATTCCTTTTGTCTTGTTTCCTATTTTTTTATAAAACTTTTTTGGTCATCAATGAACTCCTTATTTTGTACTTTTTCTTTATATGTATCTGCATATCTTCTAAAATGTTCTGCCTCTGCTGATGTCTTTAGTTTATTATTTGCAATAGTATATGATAGAGCCTGGTCTGTTCGTATACTGCACATTGCTTTTATCACACCTCTCTTTCTATTTTTGTTAATCTGTTCCCTCTTCTACAACCTTCTAACAGTGACACATCTTGTCTTAATTACTTTATAGTTTTCTCTGTTCAATACTTCCATGATGGCATTTGATTTCCTCCCTTCCTTTTTTCTTATTGCTCTAAGTTTTTATGGTAAGACTTTCCCTATTATTAATTTAGCTGCACGGTGATATAACCTATTTACTTCTGTTATATCACACAAATTTCTGTTAATAATCTTCATTGCCATGTTCATTTGTTCTATCACATTTCTAACATTTTGGATCTTATTGACTTTCTGTAATCTATTTCTTTCATTGATCATAGAATGTCCACTCACCTCTATTAGATTAAGCAACTCTTCCATTAGATCCTTTTCTTCTAAACAAAGGGCACATTCTTTGTTCTCTAGTTTGTGCAGGCATTCTACAGAAAGTTCCAGATTATTTTTCCAATGACGTATCCTCTTCAGCTGCATCCTGCATTGTCCATGCTCTTTCATATGGGAACTCATTGGCCTATCACTCCACAACATTGACTGTGCCAGAGTTGCCACTGTTTTGTGCTCCTTCCTTTGCTGTGAAACTCTGACTAAACTTTTGTACTAGTTTCCTACCGAAGGCTCCAGAGTAACTTCAAGTGACTAGTGATCATATGTTTCCTATTCCACCTATTTCTCCTTAATTTGGGGACTCATTGTTCCATCATGTTGTGACATTACCAGAGATGGCTTTTCAACACTAAACCCTTCACTTTGCAGGTAATCCATAATTTAATTTTCTATTACTTTAACTTCTCCATTACTAATCCTCCTTTTAACTTTCTCCCTTAGTTTTCTTATATTTTTTTTTTTTGTATTGTGAAATGTTCCATATATGGATACCTTTGCTTGTATTTCTCTTCAAATATCTTTGGAGCTGCTTTTTGCATCAATTTGTTCATGTTTTTCTTTCGCATAAACATTGAACCATATCAGATTTTTCTTTCTTTCTTTCCTTCCCATGTCCATGTTTCTTTTTTAAACTCACAATTTAATTTCTTCAAGATTTTTCAGTTTCTTATACCATGGTGGGAATAGACCCCATTTGTAAGTCAAAGTACAGTTAAAGTTCATAAAATTAATATTGTTTCAATCTTTAACCAAAAACCACTGGCAGCATTAGACTGAACCAAAAAAGAGACTTCTTTAGTGTAGTTATAGTTTAATAATCACTTCTGTTATAAGATTTCATCAGATAACAGAGAATTTCATAAAAACCTCATACATATAGTGTTTAAAATCTGGAATCAACCAATAGTAAAAAGTTCACATGAAACAACTAATCAATGAATCAATTAAACAGTAATAAGGAAAACCATTTAAAATAACAGTGTATACATATTTAAATAGTCAATTTCCTATCAAGTAATAAAAATGATATTTATAACATCATGTAAACATGGGAACAATCTGCAGCTAGTTTAATTTGCCATTCCATCTCTTCCCTTTCAATTTGATTCTTAAGGTTACCACCCCATCTATCTTGATTAATATACTCCAAAATAGTAAAATAATTTTTTATGGCAAAAGCAATTATTAAACTGTAACTATGCTAATGAAGTCTCTTTTTTTGGTTTGGTGTAGTGGTGCTAGTATTTTCTTTTTGTTTTTAGTTTTTATACACTGGTTCCTTTGCGATTTGATCATTTTTGTTGATTTGGATTTTTTTCTGAACTTCCCAATGCTTTGTGCACCAATGATGAATTGTCGAATCTTACCCTGCATTCAGTTCAAGATAGTCAGGAAAGATCAATACAGGATCTTGTAAGTTTATTTGGTTAGCTACAAAAATTGCTTACTGTACTTAGAAAAATGTTTACCTGCAGCACCTTAGTGGCTATTGCTACACCTGTTGGTTTACACAAATTGGCTGGAGGAGGTGAGACTATGTTTATTACTACTGGTAAAACTATTTTCAAAGGTGGACCATGTGTTAGAGATGTGGATTTGGTGTTGAATTCATCATATGATACATTTAAAGGTACTGGTGGTTCTCTTGGTCAACAATTAGATAGAAATAATCTTACAGCTCTCTTGAGTGAGTTGGAAAAGGGACTTAAAAATACCATGTTACTGTAGTGGAAAATATATATTTGGAATATTGTGCCTCACTTAATATTGTACCAAAAGGTCTGAGATTTTTTAAAGTCCTTAAAGGAGTTACCAGCGATGATCTTATTTAGCAAGAGATAGTCTCTTTTTTTTTTAACAATGCTGCCATTGAATTTTTAAAACTTCTCATTAAGAACAACACCAAAACACTTAGTGCTCTCAGACAAAGTTTGGAACAAGCTGATAATAGAATTCAAGAACAACTTCAGAGACACAAAGATTTAAAACCAGATTATGATAACATTTTCACTGCTCTAGATAGGTTTGAAAAGATTATATTTCAACATAAATATAAAAAGGTTACTTGTGACATTACAGCATATGACTCTGGAGTGGCTTATATGTTTGAGCATATAAAGAAAAAACAACAATCTGATGTATATACTGTTTTTTCTTCAAACCAGCATGGAATAAATAATAATAACACAAATTCCATGCCTGTTTATAGCACTAATGAACATTGGACACTGGCACTTTAAAATCAGCCAATATCCAGGTAGAAGGGATAAGAAAGCATCAAGACAATGCAGGTGTATCTAACTTTAATAGTTTTGACTTTCTGGAGTTGCCTTTAAACTCTCCTCAGTCCAGTCAGCTTGGTTTTGGCAATTTCAACATAGCAATTTTGCCAAAAAACTTCAGAGGAGCAAGGGGCAGAACTCATTCCAATTGGAACTGCATAAGAAGTCGCAGTCACAAACAGTGAGATTTTTTTAAGGAGACTGTGAGTTCCAACATTATTTGACAGATTTAAACTGCAAGGTGCTGCAGGTGGGTTTTAACTTTCTACTGAGTCAAAGAGCCAATATAACAAGAACTTTATTAGATTTAAAATGATTTTCTTGGTGATTTAATCTGATGTATATTATGAAAGATGTTTCCATAAAGAAAAGTTTAAGTAAGTATTCAACCTTTAATCCTGTTTTACATCCTACTATTAAAACTTTTGAACATTTTTTTGAGAAGGACATTGGGTCAAATTTAAGTTTAAAGACCACCAAACCATATTTCAGACTAGACTATGATGAAAGGAGAGCATTGCTTGCGTTAGAAAACCAAAGTGGTTTGAGGTTCATGAAGGCAGATAAAGGGGGAGGGGTGGTTGTCATGAATGTTTCAAAATATAATTGTGAAATGGAAAAAGTGTTAAGTAACAGAGATGAATATCTTGAGGTTTTGTTAGCAGAAGTTTTAAAGAGTTATAAATTCAATCATCGTTTATATGATCATCTTATGAATAGTGAATTAAATATTGAATCATATAATTTTTTACTTGTTAGCAAGCCAGGAATTGTGGTATTGTTTGAAATACCAAAGATTCACAAACACCCCAAAAATCCCCTTTAGACCTATTATATCTGCCTCTGAGAGAAGTATGGAATGTATATCTTTATTTTTAGATTCCATGCTTAACTCCCTGGTACAACAACGTCCCTCTTATATCTGTGACTCCTAGGATTTTTTTAAATAGCATAGCATAGCATTTCGAGTTTTTTAAATAAATACATTACCACTGAAAAGGCTTCAGTTAAGTTACATTTAGCTTTGTTGGAATTATTATTAGAAAATAATTATTTTTTATTTAACAGTAAGTATTATAAGCAATTAAAAGGAGTAGTCATGGGGCAACTGTGGCTCCTGCTTTGCCAGTTTGGTGTTGGGTTGGTGGGAGAGAGAAATTTTACCCACGATTAAACAGTTTTCTAGTATAGTGTTTTATCACTTTGTAGACAATTTGTTTTTCATTATTAAAGGCTCTACCTCAGTATATGCAGAATTGTTAGATTAATTAAAAACTTGTAGAGTTTTTTTGACATTCACAGCTGGAGACACAGTCCAAAAGGTAAACTTATTGGATGTGGAGCTTAGCTGGGATTGTAATGAGTATCATTTTATTAGTAGAATACATTAAAAAATAATTTGTATAACAATTACCTTCACTACAAGAGTAACCACCGTAGTTACATAAAGAAAAATATACCCAGAGGCCAATTTATAAGGGCTTCATGAATGGTCATTAGAGACAGTGATTTTAGGTTGAAATGTTTTTTATTGCAAATCTGTTTCTTGAAAGAGGTTATTCCTTGGAGCTACTATAAGCACAGAACAAGAAGTCAACAGCAAATGTTCTACAGAATTCCCCCTACACGTTTACAAGGTTTTATCAGTAAAAGATCAAGAGAGAGTGAGTAGATTATTACTAATAGTTCCAATATAACACCTAGGTGTTGTTTAGATGTGACCATGGATAATGGTATTTTAAGACAATTATATAGAACAACTGGAAAGTTATTGAGGGGAACAGTGACCTTGCATGTGTTTTAGGTACAACACCTTAGTTTGTCTATAAGAAAAATGGTAGTATAAAACAAATGTTAGAAAATGATGATACAAAAATTACTCTACCATTTACTCCAAGAGCTAGCAGAACCTTCAAGTGTAATAGCTGTAGGTTTATTTATGAAGGGTCATACTTAGCACTTGATCATATGTCATGTACATCAAAATTCCTGGTAGACTTCTCACATTATCTAACTCTAAAGAAACACTGGAAGAGTTAGATTTATTAATTGAAAAATATTATATGATTTCAGGCCTTCACTTTAATAAGTCAAACTCTAAATTTTTGTTACTGAATAAAAAGAAAAAAAATACAAGTAAACAAGAACTATATCATAGGCAAACAAGTGTTTACTTTAAATTATTTAGGAATAGTTTTATGTGACAATTTGAATAAGTTAATTTAATTTAATTACAGTACTATCATTAATATAATAAAAACGTCTGTAGACAAGTTGAATAAAATACTTTTGACATTTAAAGATAGACTAGAGTTAATAAAAATGGTTGTACTCCTCAACATCTTATACATAACATTAGCTATTCAGTTGTATCCTGAGAGACATTTCCTTAAAGAAATAAATACAATTTTATTAAAGTTTCTATGGTTTCCTAAAAAAAATAGAGTAGCCTTCACACATCACATTAGACCATGGGAACAAGGAGGACTAAATTTTCCTGATATTGAAACCTATATAAAGGCATCCATATTTAAAACCATTATAGAATGGATAAAGCCTAATTATTCCGACTGGAAAAAGTTGCACACTGTTATACTAATAAATGAAACCTCTTTATTAAAAAAATATTCAATATCAGATAAACCTAATAAATGCTGGCATTTGTTAACTATTAATTTTCAATATAACATAATAATACCTACTAATCTAAATCTGATTAATTATACTTTTAATACCTTTAGGACATTTGTTAATGTCAACATGGACATAAAACTCTGGCTTGATCTTTTAATTCTATTTACCACCATGAAATATTATCCTCATAAAATATATAAGGAAATATTTACTTCTTGGGAACAAAATAACTTTATTTGTTGGCAACTATGTATCAAAGAACAAAAGGCTTTGGACATGCAATTGATAAAGACACTTTATGAAATAACATCTCAAGACTGGTTAACTTTATACAGCATTTTAATGTATTCTCAAGACTTATGTAGGGTAATTAGTAATTCTTCCTTTAATGATAATCCAGTACTTATAAGCTACTTAAATGGAATTATCTATAACAATCAAAATATGAAGAATGGTATTTCAAATTTATATAAAGAGTTAATAACTTATAAAACAGCAGCTAAAGCATTCTACGGGCAACATATCACTAAAGGGCATTCAATACATTTAACACCAGAAATTAAATCGAACAGTTTATTATCAGTAAAACACACATTCAACGAATAGAAGCAAAAGAGTTCAAAACAAACAAAAATCAGTAGTAGTCCAAGAAGAACGAGCCAAGACCTGCAAAGCTATAATACACCTCTTTATTTCTATAACCAACTGATAATCCACTTGATAATAAGTCCAATAATACCCTAATGTAAGAGCAAGATTAAGCGCTTTCATCCACTGTAGCGGGGACTTCCTCAGAATCAATTTAATTAGTTAATTAGTCCATTTTAAAACATTTTTGGCACCAACTTCATATGTTGTTTAAAGACATATTCCACATTCATTTTCTAAAACTGTTTTATAACTTAGAAAACAAAACGCATAAAACATACTATATCTATAAAGCATAATTGCTAAAATTGATATACATAATATGTATTAAAACTGTATTAAAATATATAAAATTGCAAATCAACAAAGCCTATAAAAGCCTGTCACTCTAGTTAAGGATAAATCAAATTAAAATATCCGCAGCTTCTAAGTAATGTAATATGAATAATATAAGATATGAAATGTGAAATATTAAAATGTTTAAATATTAGAATATTAGAATATTAAAACCTAGCCAAGACTTAGCAATAGAACATATCAAAAAGGCAGCATAAAATTTGGTATCCTGTTGTTTAAGCTGAATGTAAATATAAATGTAAATATAAATAAAGTACATTTGTGCATAGTATAATAAGAAATATATAACATGTATCCAAAAACAAATAATTTCTAACTATACTATATAAAAATATATAAAAATACTATATAGATATATACTATATGTAAAACCATATAAGCAAGAAATGTAAATATTCGTGAATTGCCAATAAATTACTTCTAGACTATAATATATGAAAAACTTAATGTAGTAAAATTTGAGTATAGGATGCCAGTAAACCCACAATGTAGTATGTAAAAAGTATATAAATATAACAGTAGAGAAAATATATATATAAATATGTTAATGAAGTAATTGGTAAAAAATAGTAAAAAGAATTCATAAAATTCTATGGCAGATAGTAATAAACGTATGGCAGATTGTGAAAATCATAATGCATCATCATTAAGGTATATACAAAAAATCACAATTGTGATGATACAAATTAAAATCATGATGTAACATGTGTATTAGATCATAATAATAAAAAAGTATATTAAAAAATATGTGAAAAATAAGTACTGAATATCAGGTATGTATATAAAATTCCTTATCATGAGCACAATTAAACACATATAAAAACACATATACACACTCGAAGAATGTACACAAAAACTTTACATTAAAAAAATGGTCTTAATGAAGAATGTTCATTTAAACCTGGCTTAGTGGAAGCATTCGTTAATATTTGCCATTTTGCCTCCCTAACAGCTAAAAAAGCCTTATGGTTGCCTCCTCTAATATTGGGGATCACACGTTCTAAAATGGCAAACTTGAAGTAATGTGTATTGTCCGTCTCTTGTACATGTCTACATAAAGCATTACTACTGTCATTCTTTTTAACTGCATATAAATGCTCATATATTCGTCCTCTAAATTTCCGTTCAGTCTTACCAATGTAAAAACAATTACATTGATAACACTTGGCTAAATACACAATGTTCATAGTATTGCAATTACCTCTGACAAACTTTACTCTGGTCCTATTGATGTTATCTAGGATCAAACTTTCATCTTCATTAATTACTTTGCAATACTGACAGCTTCCACACTTCCTAGTTCCTCTATCATTTCTAATATCAGTAATCTGATCTTTATTTTTTTCAAATATGGACTTCGAACTCATACCCATTTTGTATACAAAATTGGGTGTCTCACCCAATACATCCATTAATTCGGTATCATGAAATGATACATTCCAATATTTTTTAATAATTTCTTTTATATAGTTTGTCTGTGGAGTGTAATATATAATACATGCCCTATTGTACTTTTTATCTACATTCTTTACTGGCGTGTTACTAACACAGGGGTTGCCCAATACTGGGGAGTACTTGGTCCCCCATAATTCAATCACATACATTTTAAGCTCATTTATTAAATAATCAGGATATCCCCTGTCTAAAAATAATTTGCTAATAAAATCCATTTCCTTTTTCATTTCGTGTTCAAGTGAAGTCATTCTTGCTGCTCGTATACATTGCCCCTTGAAAATGCTCTTTTTCATTTTCAAGGGGTGGAAACTCGTATATTCCAAATAGTTGTTTGAAAAGGTAGTTTTTCTATGAATACGAGAAGAAAAACCATCTTCAGTACTAGACACAAAAGTATCCAAATATGAAATTCCTTTTCTACTAAAATTATAGGTGAATTTCAGGAAAGGACTCGTATTGTTCAAATATAGGACAAATTTGTCTAGAATCTCCTCATTCCCTTCCCATAAAATAAATATATCATCTAAGAATCTGGTGTATAATTTAATGTAGTTATAATATTGACTTTTGAAAACATTTTCCTTTTCCCAATCCAGGAGAACAAGATTGGCAAATATGGGGGCACAAGCTGCCCCCATAGCTACTCCTCTAATCTGCCGGTAATACTCTCCTTCAAAGTAAATGTAATTGTGGTCCAGTACTATACTCATCAGTTCCAGAATTACCTTACTTTTCTCCCAATCCAGGATTGAATACTCATAGATACTGTCACTGAAACTTTGCATTCCCTGTTCCTTGGGGATACAAGAAAATAAATCTATTACATCGATAGTCACAAATATCAAATCTTTTTTCCAAATATCTTTTGTCAATAACCCCAAAAACATCCATGAATCTTTTATAATATGGAGAATCCTAGCATAAATGTGCTTTAGCCAGTTATCAATAACTTGTCCCATAGGGAATGTCTTGGACCGACTACCCGAAATAATGGGTCTAAAAGGTGGGTCTGCTGTGTTTTTGTGTAGTTTAGGTACTCCAACAATGGTAGCCATTAAGGGATAATCCACTTTCATAAAATTGTACAAAGCTATATTAATTCTATCATCCATTAACATATCTTCTAAATACATATTAATACGTCTGTATCCAATATTTATCTGATTTTTGCTTTCATAATTCCCTGATTCTACTAAAATGTTAAACATTTTACTGACATATGTGTCATTATCATAAAGTACTATACCCCCACCCTTATCTGGCTTCATGACCCTTACTGTCTTATCATTCATAAGTGTTTGTAACAGGCGGGCCTCCTCATTTTTTAAATTACTGTAGTTTTTAACTCCTCTTGTACTGTTTATTAACTGATACAAATCTCTTATAACTAATTTTTCAACCAAGGAGACTTGTGGGTGGGTGGATGGTATAAAAGTATTTTTTTGCTTTAAATCACTTTTTTGCTTTAAATCACTACTCACATTATTACTAGTGCTATCTTTGAAATATATGGCTAAATTTAATTTTCTACTATATTTTTTAATGTCAATTACACTATCGCCAACCCTAAAATTCTTGTTTGGCACATATTTCATTCCTTTAGAAAAAAGAGAAATAAATTCCTATAAAGAAATAAATACAATTTTATTAAAGTTTCTATGGTTTCCTAAAAGAAATAGAGTAGCCTTCACACATCACATTAGACCATGGGAACAAGGAGGACTAAATTTTCCTGATATTGAAACCTATATAAAGGCATCCATATTTAAAACCATTATAGAATGGATAAAGCCTAATTATTCAGACTGGAAAATGTTGCACACTGTTATACAAATAAATGATACCTCTTTATTAAAAAAGAATATTCAATATCAGATAAACCTAATAAATGATGGCATTTGTTAACTATTAATTTTCAATATAACATAATAATACCTACTAATCTAAACTTGATTAATTATACTTTTAATACCTTTAGGACATTTGTTAATGTCAACATGGACATAAAACTCTGGCTTGATCTTTTAATTCCATTTACCACCATGAAATATTATCCTCATAAAATATATAATGAAATATTTACTTCTTGGGAACAAAATAACTTTATTTGTTGGCAACTATGTATCAAAGAACAAAAGGTTTTGGACATGCAATTGATAAAGACACTTTATGAAATAACATTTCAAGACTGGTTAACTTTATACAGCATTTTAATGTATTCTCAAGACTTATGTAGGGTAATTAGTAATTCTTCCTTTAATGATAATCCAGTACTTATAAGCTACTTAAATGGAATTATCTATAACAATCAAAATATGAAGAATGGTATTTCAAATTTATATAGAGTTAATAACTTATAAAACAGCAGCTAAAGCATTCTACTGGCAACATATCACTAAAGGGCATTCAATACATTTAACACCAGAAATTAAATCAAACAGTTTATTATCAGTAAAACACACATTCAGCTTGCAGTATTGGAAAATATACAAATGGAAATTTTTACATAGAGCATTTTATCACCTGATAACATTACTAAAATTAACCCCTCCGGAAATGGATTATGTTGGAGATGTCAAAAGGAGACCAGAGCTGATTGGAATCATATCTTTCATGACTGCATTAATATTAAGTCTTATTGGAATGATATAAACAACTTTTTGCAAGCTTTGTTCACTGATTCCTTTGTTTTTTCTAAAGCACTAATTTTGTTAAATGTAAATGAAGGTCCTCATTTGAATAAAATAAATTCGTATTTACTATAGACAGTTTTAGCAATTTCCAGGAAATGTATAACCAGAAGAATTCAAATACAACACCTACCATGGAGGACGTTTCATTTTATTGAAGAACACAGCATTGATGGAAATTAAAAATTCATAACTTAGGATTTATCCTAGTCCATTGGTAAATAACCCTTGGGAAAAAAGTTTTATCTCTGATTGACACTTTGCAACCAGAATCAGATCCCACCCTGTTAAATATAAACTTAACTCCTATTTATGTTTTATGAATTGATTGATTGTTATTACTTATGTCAGGCTGCTTGTAAATATTGTATATATTTGTTTGAATTGTTGTTGTAACAGATATGTGTGTTTTAATAATATTATTTGAAAATAAAAAAACTATAAGAGCAGAAAAAAAATCCTGGTAGATTTTCTTGTAATACAAAAGGTATAGTTTATATTGCTTTGTGCTCTGGCTGTCCAGCATTTTATGTTGGCATGACTAATAGGAGTTTAAGTAAGAGAGTCATGGAGCATATTTATATAACTAAAGTAAAGAAGGAGAACAGTGCTTTGTATAGGCACTCAGTTAAGTGCTCTGCATACTAATTTTTTTTTTACTATTTTGGAGTATATTAATCAAGGTAGGAGGGGTGGTAAGTTTAAAAATCAAATTGAAAGTAAAGAGACACAGCGGAAAATTAAACTAGCTGTAGATTGTCCCCTTAGTTTAGAAGAGGTTATAAATATCATTTTTTTTTACTTGATAGAAAATCGCCTATTTAAATATTTATACACTGTTCTTTTAAATGGTTTTCCTTATTACTGTTTAATTGATTCACTGATTAATCATTTTATGCAAACTTTTTTTACTATTGGTTGATTCCAGATTTTAAACACTATATGTATGTGGCTTTTATGAATTTCTCAGTTTTCTGATGAAGTCTTATGATTAGAGTGACTATTAACTACAACTACGCTAAAAAAGTCTCATTTTTGGTTCAATCTAGTGCTGCCAATGATTTTTGTTTTGTGGTGTTTATACACTGGTTCCTTTGGGATTTGGTCAGTTTTTGTTTGTTTCAATCTTTGATGTTTACCAAAGGTGCTCTTTGCAGTACCAGCAATGTGCCCAAAACTGACTCCATCTGGAATTCAAATGGAGATGCATGTATCAGGAACATATTTAAATACGACTGTAAATTCTTTTTTATGAGACCCATTACTCCTACTAGTATTGGAACAATATGGGTATCCTTTTTCCACATTGCTCTCATTTCTGCCTGCAAATCCTTTTAATTTATAACTTTTTGTCTGTCTGTAAGTAAGACAATGTAATCACTGGGTGTAACAATTTCAGTGATCAATGCTACTTTTATATTCTTTTCATGTTCTACTGTTAAATCAAGCACCTCTTCCCTTAGATCGTTAAACTAAGGGCACATTCTTTGTTCTCTGTTTCCTGCAGGCATTCTACAGAAGGTTCCAGAACATCTTCCTGTGCTATATTCTCTTCAGATTCATCCTGTGTCATCCTTTGCTCTTTCACATGAAAACTCCATGGTCTATCATGCCACAACATTGACTGCATCAGAGTTGCAACAGTTTCCTGTTCCTTCCCTTTCTGAGCAACACCTACTGACCTTTTGTACTGGTTTCCTTCCAAAGGCTCCAAATTATCTTCATATGGCAGCTGATCAGATGCTTCCTACTCTACTGGTTTCTCCTTAATTTGGGTATTCATTATTCTGTCATGCTGTGGTGACATCAGGGTTAGATTTTCCACACTAAATCCTTTACTTTGCAGGTAATCTATAACTTCAGTTTCTAATTCATTAACTTCTCAATTACTAATCCTCTTTTCTACTTTCCTCTTTGTTTTCTTATTTTTTATATTATAAAATGTTCCATGTCTGGATGGTTTTATTTTTCTTCAAATATCTTTGGTGCTGCTTTTTTGTATTGATTAGTTTTGCTTTCTCCTTTGCATAAATATTGCACCATATTAAATCTCTTTTTCTTTCCCATGTCCATATTTCTTCTTCTTCAGATATCTCCCACTTCTCCTGTTTATCCCTTCTTGGGGGACTTGTTGTTTCATTATGTTGTAGGATAATTTGTGTTAGACATTCTACAATAAATCGTTCACTTCACAGGTATTCCATAACCTCAGCTTCTATTTTTTTAACTTCTACTTTACTAATCTTCTGTTCCATCTTATTTTTTGTATTCTGAAATTTTCCATATCTGGGTGCCTTTGCCTGTATTTCCTTTCAAATATCTTCAGAGCTGTTTTTTTTTAATTGATTAATTCGACTTTTTACTGCGGTGGTGGTGCTGCGGTAGCGTTGTCGCCTCATAGTAAGACGTTGCCCTGTTCGATTCTCACCTAGAGCGTCTTCTGTGTCGAGACATATGTGAATGGGCATATCTTCATTGAAGGTTGTGCATCAGAGCTGGCAACTCGGCAAGTAAAAATCTACTGCAAATCATTAGCGGACCGAAGTTCCGCTGTGGTGACCCCTAACCGGGAAAAGCCGAAAGACACACAGCAACATTAATTTGACTTTCTCCTTTGCATAAATATTGCACCATATCAGATCTCTCTTTCTTTCCCATGTCCATAGTTCTTTTTTATACCTTTCAAACATCTGTAGATTTTGTTCTTTATATTTTTGCACTTCCTTATTTGCTTCTTTTTCCAAATGTCCCAAGGTTTCTTGGTCTATATGTTTTTCACAAATCTGCTGTATTCATGAACACAAATTTTTATTTGACACTTCTAACAGTTTTTCTTAAGAAAGTATTTTTCTTTCCTCTAATGTCTCTCTTAATATTTTTGTATATCTTTTTTCTGGAAATTCTGGGCTTATTGCATAACATTAGCAATACATAATTTCTTACATATACTCAATACTCTATCATCTTTATGGCTCTTTTTTGGCATATCACTTTTTTGTGTTGTCCTTCTACAATAGGAATGAAGGGTGGGGGGTGCGGGCATCCTCCCCAAGCCTGGCCCCATTGTAGGAATGCTTCTGTGTCTTGAAGATTCTACTCTGTCATTTTTTCCAGTCCTGACTCTTGTGCACCTACCAGGATTGGACAATTTTTTTATCTTGGGACGTGCACCCAGCTATCTTTTTTATTTTTTTAACCTACTTCTGTCCATGATATATGCTATATGATTTACAGTCTACATATCAGTGTTATCTTTGTGAGATTTTGTAAAAAGAGAGTCCACCTCATGAAGGTACTCACCAAAACTTGAGGAGGAATTCAGATCCAGCAATAAAACCTTCCTATGCTTGATGATTTTCATATGAAGGAGAAAATATTGTTTCTCCAAATGGATGAGGTCATATGGAAAAATCTTAAAGCATAAATTTATCTGTCTAACATATGACACAATATGACTGTCCCCACAATACAGTCTATCCTATGTAGAAAAAATATAATTTGGCTCATTTCCTCACTTTATCCCTGTAGCCCAATCTCTTGTACTATTCGTCTGTTCTCATATTGGACTGAACAACACAAAATATTTTGTTTGTAAAAATGTGCATGAACAAAAGACTTGTTTGCATAGCTTGAACTTCTGGCAGCCCTTAACATATTGTTCACCTGGTGTTTATAATGGGTCTATATTATTTCTTCGACAGCTTAGGTTGTCAAATGCTTAATGATCGTAGCCTAAGCGTCAAAGTTTCAAAATCGCGAAAGGCCATATATGCAAATTCTTTCCTCGGGAAATAATACACTAGGCCTTCTGGAAATAAAATTAACTTTTCAACCTAAATATAGTAGGTGGCTTCACCCCCGATATGGGGGGCTGTGCCCCCACACACCCCTAACTAAATATACCAACTCCGAGATCACTCTACATTGGGGAAAGGGCAACTCCCCGATAACGGCCAAGTGAATTCTTTCCCAAAGAAAGAATTTGCTTATTATGGCCATTCATGATTTTGAAACTTCGACGCTTAGGTGTCGTTCATTGAGCATTCGACAACCTAAGCTGTTGAAGAAATAATATAGACCCTTTAGAACGTATGCAACTTATTTCCCTGACAATGCATATCACCATGCTGGTGACTTATATTGAAACACTTCACTAGCAAAATGTTTTTTGCCCTTATCATAGACATTTTTCTGTAGGGAATTCTTTGAACAGGCAGCTATTGAATAGTGAACTATTATAAGTTCTTGCATTTTTGGTATGCCAGATTTTGCAAACATTTTATTAACAGCTGAGATAACTGCACGTGAGGATATGGACAACACTGGAACTAAAATCAGAAACCTTTAGTTATCTATAACTATAGACAGCTATTCTTTATTGTACACAAATTCATAAAAGTTAATGCTTGTCAGTCCAGTAGTCTTTCAGAAGTTCTGACATTTGTGTTGGGACAGCCCTGTTGTATTGTATGTTTGACAAATAAATCTATGCCTTAAGATGTTTCCTTATGACATCATCCATTTTGAGAAACTGCATTCTCTCCTTCACCATTACCTATTACCCAGTAGGCTTCATGTGT
Source organism: Protopterus annectens (assembly GCF_019279795.1). Classification (NCBI taxonomy): domain Eukaryota; kingdom Metazoa; phylum Chordata; order Ceratodontiformes; family Protopteridae; genus Protopterus; species Protopterus annectens. The sequence continues at coordinate 1,500,450,343 of NC_056729.1, forward strand.
TATTGGAATACATTTGTTCAGGAGCTCTTTCAAGTTTTATAGACTTTAACAAGCACTTTCAACTTTCAGACATTTTGTTTCTCCTTCCACTTTAGACATCTCTTTAGTGTCTGTGCTGCTGAGTCAACACCCTTAATTTTATATTGTTCGTCACTAATGTATTACTGTTGCTTTAAACGTTTCTGTTTCATTTTCTGTTTTTTTCACTCTGTTGTTTTTGAACAGCGTGTTCAACAACTGCATTCATATTATCATCAGCATATCTAACTTGCCAGTCAAATATCTCAGTTTAATTAATTATATTATATTTTTCTTACCTGTATCATATAATGAATTGAAATGCTAAAATTTTCAGAACTTTCCATCATTTCTAAGGGAATGTCTTGCTTTAAGGTTGTTAAATACAACATTTAATGGCTTGTTATCCTGGATTAATATAAAATATTTTCCCAAAATGTACATATGAAAATGCTTGCAGACTCAGGCAATGGCTTACACATTCCATTCATTTGCCTGAATCTCTTTTTCAGCTTCATTTAGGAAAACAACTTGTGTATGTCTGGACTCTCTGTTACTCATCATGTGTCTGGCTTATCCACATCTAATTATCCATTACATAGTTCTCAACCTCTTAGAACAAAATATCTGGACAAAACCAAAAATAGGAACACATTTTAAATATTACTCTTTTAAACTTAAAACGCTAATAGAATAAAAGGTCTTGTGTTACCATGCAGTTTCTGGAGAATATGAGATCTGAAACTCAAATTCCTGTCATTATTTAATAAATTTAATCCTCACTGATTTGCCACAAAAATCTAGAGAACCACAAATTTTATGAGGAGCAGACCAAAACTATGAGGCAAAAATCTGGACAGTTGAGAGGTATGTTCAGTACTACTTTGCTTAAAATTTGGCAATGCTGTATTTGAAATTATCCTTGTCATTAATATTTCCAATGCTTTTTGTTGATTTTCTGGGCAAATCAGTGAAACATCCTTTTCATCTCTTGTAGTGGACCTTTAATTGCAGTAAAGTCTTGTAAAATGTATAACAGCCCCTGCCCAAAATAAGCCTGACCTGCTCTGCATTAGTTTTCTGTCATGTTACATTATGCTCTTTCTAGAAAATATAAATCCAAAGAAGTTAAGAACACTTGTGCCAAACTCATATCTATCTATCTGCATATGTGTGCACATATATATATATATATATATATATATATATATATATATATGTATATACCTTGATTCACTGAAAACTCATTTCACTGAATTTCAATTCACCCTCAAAAAAATCGCTGAAATCTCAAATCACTGAAAACTCATTTCACTGAATCACATTTCAATGGATGTAATTACTGTTGGGCAAATAAAACATATATGCCCTTTTCCCCACTGTATCGCAATCCTGGAGGTATATATATATATATATATATATATATATATATATATATATATATATATATATATATATATATATATATATATATATATATATATATATATATATATATATATATATATATATATATATATATATATATATATATATATATATATATATATATATATATATATATATATATATATATATATAGTTAGGGGGGATGGGGGGGCATAGCCTCCCATCTACTTAACTTTTATATTTATGACTCTCATTTCTCTGAAAGCTCACAATATAAAACCAAAAGTAGGTGGGGGGCTATGCCCCCCCCCCGATGAAGGGGGCTGTGCCCCTCACACCGCTCTAACTATATATACTAACTCCAGGATCACATTACAGTGGGGAAAAGGACATATATATTTTTTTGCCCAACAGTACTTACATTCAGTGAAATGAGTTTTCAGTGATTTGAGCAATTTGCGATTTGGTGTGAGTGTTTTGAAATTTAGTAAAATAAGCCTTTTCAAGTTCTATGTATTGACAAATCTGTTGCATTTACTACAATTGTTAATAACTAGGTTGATTTTTTGGTACATGTACTAGCTTTTCCATTCAATATGATCCAGAAAGACAACCCTGAGGAGAAGTTCCTTCAGTGCCAATAAATCAAAACAGAAGGCTAGCTTTTGAAATTGAGGCAACCAAGTTATGACATAAATATACTCTTAGTGAAGAACATTTAAATCCTCTTTAGCTGAAGTTGGTGTTTGGTCACCAGACTGCACAGTGGGGAATTGCACTATATAACTGGCCAAATGAGTTAAAAATACTGTGGAATGATAGTCTCCATGGAGTGGCTACTAACCTCATTGAGTATCATAAGGGTCAGAATGAAGGCATTACTTACCATCATGACACAATGTTGGTAAAAGGTGAGATCTCTACCTATGACTTTACCTAGGTCATTAATTAGCACAATCTATCTTAAGTGTTTTTCCCCTCAGCATGCTTGATGGTAGTGAACATCTGTTTTCCAAAAGTTACATCTATTGACATAGATTCATAGAATGTTACTAAGTTAATGACATGGGGGGACTTTCTAAGCCTAGCCACGTTTCCAAATAAGGCATTGAGGGCCAGACATTTATAAGTTATCTCTGTCCATAATGGGCATGAGTTCTTATTCCCCATCCACTAGTCTAGGTTGCACTTAAATAGATGAACTCAGCTTTACATGAATAGATTCACATTGAAGGCCAAATCATTTTCATTAGATGTGTATTTGTCCAATTGTTTTGGGGAATAATTGGATATGTATTTATCCAATTGTTTTGGGGAATCATTGGATATATATTTATCCAATTGTTTTGCAGAATCATTGTATCTGAAGAGCAGAGGACAATTACATTCAGCCTGCAGTCACCCACAAATTTAGTGACATAGAGGCTACGACCATCAACCTTTGCATCAGAAAAGAAGATGTCAAAGAGAAGAAGACCAAAAATTAAATTCTGCAACACTTCTCTGGTGACTTCAGTTGCATCACTATTTGCACTTCTGTTTTACTGGATAGACAGTTGTCTGTACATCACGGTATGGATGTATTGATTACAAAACCCTTGCATTTCTTTATATGTCCTTCATCAAGGATAGTTTTTAAGACCTTTATGAAATCACATCATCCATCACACTGCCAGCTGTAACCGCTACAAAAATGGTAACCAAATTTAGTAGTTATGAGCTTCTTTTAACAAATTCGTATGGACTCATATCCAAGAAGGAGATGATGCATGTCTGTCTAACTGCTTCCATGATAGCCCTATAATGACAAGTATAGGACTTTAATGAGTCTCTCAGGTCTATACCTTAAGGGTCAGCCATAGATACGTCCTTGTCAACAGGAGATACTGTGCCCTACTTCTACATTCCTGTGACAAATCAAGTGGAAAATCTTTTATTTAATAAGATATGAAATGTGTTGTTTACTTGATAATATTTTACTGTACTAAAGAAACTTCCTTATATGTGACTAGGTCTCCTATAACTAGTGTTCCTGCTTTTGAGAAACACCACTTTAATCTAATCATTAATGACTAGGTTTCTGAAAATGGGGCTACATTTCTTTTCAAAGACATTGGTGTACCTTGTGATATATTGTACCCTGATTTCTTTGGCACTACTACTCCACATTTTGTTATAGGTTCATGCTATGCTAACTGCCCTTGTGGGCCATTTTTGAACCTAGAAAATTATTACATGTGAGAATCAAACCCTGTACCTTGTGTCTGTAGGGTAAGCACCTTAACCGTTATGGCATGACTGATTACCAAGATTGCTTAAATTATTTTCCATCACTTTGCTATTTTCTTTCCTGTTATTTGCAAGCGCAATGTCATAACTGATCCTGGCTGATCAGATTGTCTTTGTTATTTAGTTTTGAGATTGGTCGATCTTTTTTTTATTTTTGAAGTTATACACCAGTTGTAGGTTATTGCAACCCTTTTCTTCTTTTTGCATACTTTGTTTATTCTCTAGCTTTATGGTATTCATATCTAATTGAGACATGGTTTATAATGGAGCTATGCAATAAGTTAATGATTTATTAAATAATCAGTGGCTGACATACTAGGGCATTAAGTTGTGATTGCAGTTATTGCTGTAAAGGGCATCATTAATTCTAAGGAAAGTCCCTGTTGGAGAAATCCTGAAATTGGGGAGCTAGAGTCAAGAAGATTAGCTTTCGTATTTATGAAAATGTTCATTCCAGGTTTGGAGCATGGGAATGCTCCTGTATAATCAGCTGATGTTACTGGAAAGGTATCAAAAGTTATTTTGCTTTAATCCATATAGATCCACTGTCAAGTATAAACCCTTGATTCCTTCAGGTGACATGTTTGCAGTTACACATCATCCGGCGTCTTTGTGCTCAGTCCACGGAAATCCTCTTTACCTGGGGCTGGAGAGTAGGGATGCAGGTTACTTTCAGTTGGTATAGAATGCTGCAGCATATATTTTAATTGGAAATAATCAGTGCTCCCATGTTACACCTTGGGAGTGTACACTGCACTGACTGCCAGGGGCTCCAAGATGTGAGTACATTATAGTTGTTCTAACCTATCCTGACATTCATGACCTGAATTCCTTGTACATTTAATTTGTCTTGCCAACTATATAGTCATCTTTACTCAACAGGTAGAGGACTGGTAGTGGTTCCAGTGGCCTAGTTAGAGCAGATGGGATACAATTCTTCCTCTTATCATGTTGCCTAACTCTGTTATTCATTGCCTCATTTGTTGTGGTTTGAATCCACAGAGGAACAATTTATAAGTCCCATAAAGAATTGCTAAAATAAAAACAAGTGTTATTCATCAGACCAATTTTAATGTACAAGGTTATCATTACTCTCCCTATAAAATCAGTTATTTTTGTTTCCTGCTTTTATTTTATTTACTTTTAAGTTTTACAGAATCAGATGGAATTGCAGGCTTGTGTTAACATTATTTGTTTGCTACAAGTCTTACATTCTACATTTAATGTTTTATTCTTTGATTTGTCTTAACGAGTCAAGGTTTAAGTTTGATAATAAATTTGATTTTTTTAATGTTGTTTTTGAGACAGTCTGCTTTGTTAACTTTAAGGGTTTATAGATACTTTGAGAGGTGTTGTACCCTAGGAAGGCCTTGAGATGTTAAGACATCCACATGCATGAAGCTACATATCTGGGTTTCCGCTCTGTTGCTCAGAGGTCTATGTGGGTCTGTCCTCATTACCAAAGTCTTCAAATATTGAGAGTTGTATCTCAGTATATGTCCATATATTTTCACATTTCACTTGTAGTTTATTTGTAAAGAAAAGTTCCCAGTAGGCACTGACATTTTATACCCTTTCAAAAATCCATCACTAAGACGTGGAATACAAAGCTCATTTTCCCCTACCTGGCTAAAATTCTAGACTATTTGTCAAAGCAAAGTAAAGCTGGGGCAAGTGTTTTGTTCTGGCATTTGCCAAAAACTAAAAGAAATTCCTGCAGGATCAGATTTCAATTTATTATATAAATCAGGCCTATACAAGCAATCACTTTTATTAAGAGTCAAAGATTATGTTTTAGAATGTTGGAAATAAGTGATTAAAATGTCCTTAAAAAGTTTGAAACAGTGTAGAACAGATCACATGGTTCTTTCCCGTCATCTTAAAATATCTCCATTTTCCTAGAAGAGTCATCCAAAATACACTTTGGTATAATTTGCTGTCTTTGAAATATTAAATCTTCATGTATTGTACAATATACAATATACAGTGATGCACTGTTATCAAGGTCTTTGTCTGGGCATGTAGATGATTCATTTTTATTGCATATAAAACTCCTGCTCCACTCCTAAACATGATAAGCATGAGGATATCTTCTCTTCACTTTCTCCAACCAGCAATAAAAAAGGGCAAGGCTTCTTTATGACCTTTAATACAACAGGACCTTGGAGAGTTATGCAGTGGTGGCAGCAAGGACTGCTGGGAAGTAGCTGAGTCCTGCAGCATAAACTATTCTTTGCAAATAGTTTGCAAACTAAATACTTGGGGTAAAACTAGGTTGCATGATGGAAGTCCTGACATTACCTTCTTCAAAAATATTGATTCAGAAACTGTTTTCTGTGTTACAATAATAAAGCATTCTGATTACTTTTATTGAGTGTGTGTGTGTGTGTGTGTGTGTGTGTGTGTGTGTGTGTGTGTGTGTGTGTGTGTGTGTGTGTGTGTATGTGTGTGTGTGTGTGCATGTGTGTGCGCGTGTGTGTGTGCGTGTGTGCGTGCATGTGTGCATGCGTGCATGCGTGCATTTGTGTGTGTGTCTGTGTGCGTGTGTGCGTGTGTGTGTGTGTGTGTGTGTGTGTGTGTGTGTGTGTGTGTGTGTGTGTGTGGGGGGGGGGGTGTGTGGAGCTTCTATACTTGTAAAATAATTTAAGGAGACTTTACTTTTTGAACTGGTGTATACTGATTGATTTTATAAGTAACTTGCAATAATGATGGTAACTTTTGTGCACCTTAGTGACTGTTTTTTCTGCTCCAGTTGTGGGAATCATGAAAAGTACTTCTGTCTACCACAAGCATTACCAATGAATTTGCAAATGAGACATACCTATCTGACAAAAATCAGTGTTTGACAAGCTTATGATGATCAGAAAATCTCAGAACTTTTTAAGGAGTCGGTGACTGAAAAATAATACAGTTATGAAGGAAAATACAGCTCATAGTATCTCAGTGATGAAAAGAACTGAAGAAGACACTACGTGTTTGGGACCTTTGCTCCACTAGACATCAGTACCTACATTAGTATTGACCAACAACAGAGAAAAAACACAGAGAAAGACACTAGCTATGGAAAATGGAAAAAAAAACAGTTTCCCACAGTTCTTTAAAATTCAAATTTTAGAACTCACTATTACAGCGACCTTTGCTTTAGAGGCACTGTGATGTGAGTATGGCAGATGAGGCTTAACCTGGAACACAGTAGAAACATATGCTTTTTAGTAGCAAGATAACTGATTTTGTGAAACCTTTGAATGTGCCAGATCCTGCTAAAGAGAACTGAGTTAAGTACAATGAAGGTCTAGAACTGTCATTGCAGAGTCTGCATGTCCTCCCTTTCTTCGTGTGGGTTTCCTCCTTGTGCTCCAGTTTCCTCTCACATTACAAAGACATGCATCTGGACCTTTTCTCCCCAGGCCTCTGCTGAAGATTGGCTCGTTCCAAGTCGGACTTTCCTGGTAAACAAATGTATTAAGTAAATAAATAAATAAATATTGTCAATGATATTACAGACGATGTTTGTTTGTGTCTTTCAGCTTTTCCCGGTTAGGGGTCACCACAGCGGAACTCCGGTCCACTAATGATTGGCAGTAGAGTTTTACGTGCTGGCTTTCTGGGCCTAACGCACAACCTTCAACGAAGGAACGCCCATTCACGCATGTCACCACACAGAAGATGCTCTAACTGAGAATCGAACGGGCAATGGCTAACTGTGAGATGACAACGCTACCGCAGCACCACCACCGCAGTAAAAAGCCATTATTTTTGTGTAACTAATGGATTCAGAGATGCATAATCTGCTACAGAAGTTAGCAGCATTGGTTGAATCCCTTATGAAACATATTTAAAGAAATTGTTAATATCTTGCTAAACCACAAGAGTTTAATAATATTGATAGTTGCAATCATGCTTATGTTTCATAAAACAAGGAAGAAATTAAACAACAGAATACACGGCTGTTTTCATATACTGGCTAAGTATTGTCAAACTAATTAACAATAAATGAAGATAAGAAGGGAAATTTGGACATGACTGTAGATCACAGGACAGAGCATCATCTGATTTGGGGCAGCATTAAATAGAATTATGTGAAATATAAATGGACACAATGTGGGATAGTATGGAACAGGAAAATAGTACAGATGGCAAAAACAATAACAGAGCATGTGTCTATAGCTCAAAGCTCTACAGTATAAGAAATTATTGGTAAATCCAGAAACAGTAGATCTTTTCATTCATTTCAGAAACACCAAGTTTAGATTCAATGAATCTGATCTTCTCAGAAGACTACATATAATATAACATTATCTGCATAGTTATATAACTATATGCATCATAATCTTTCCTTTGGAGAGGCAACACATCATGTGGGGGTATTTCCAGCTGCAGCTCTTAAAATACCCAGTTAAATCTGATGTTGCTGCATCTTGCCATGAAAATGGAATTTGTCAATAGCTGGTCATGTAGTGATTTTTTCACCTGGGTTATGGCAATGCCTTTTATATGTTCTAGTAACCTAACTTATATGAGCTTTATTTATTTGTTTAATTTTCCTGAGGAGTTTCATTGTTTTGATTTTTCTGTTTTGTTTCATGATCCATGAAACTAACCAGCATGTGTAATCCTAACTGATTTTTTGTTACATGCACTTCATACACCTAATCATCTTTAATACATTTTAAGATGTGATCTTAAGCAATCTGATATTCTCTTGCATTATATTAGTTTTATAATAAATAACATACTTTCAGATTAACGAACAAGACAAATCTTGCATTTATCCTCCCTAGTTCCATATCTTGAACCTGACAGTTTTCAAAGCTGTTATCAAACCTGAGTCAAAACAAGAATCAGCTTAGAAGTTTAAGCAAGACAGCCCATGGAGAAGAACAGCCTCACTTTTGACTATGCTTTTAGGCCTGTACTGGGGTTTCTTCTTACAACGTCTCTCTGCGGGTTTAAATGTCAGCTGGCTTAGAAAACAATGATCCATCACAGTGGAAGAAAACCTTGATACTTTTCTGAGGTTCCTCTACAATTTTTGGGATTGGCCCTTCAAAGAGCACATACTCATTAAAATCAGGGTTCAGAAGAGCTTGTCTTAGCTTTTCATGGTGGTATGAGGCCCCGTCTGCTGTATAATTGACAATGAAAGTAATGTTAGTCCAGAAGAAGTGCACACTTGTATCTGTCAGGTTGTGATGGCCTCTTGTACCTGTTCTGAATCAGGGAACAACATGATCTTTTACAAGGCCTGCTTTACAAGATATGTATGCATATTCATGCACATGAGGTGAGTAACTGAAAGTATACAGAATCAAGACACTGACTCCTTTAACTCTGTCTTTCAGAATAATGAAACTCCCTGTCAGTTAGAAAAAAAAAACAACATTAGGATTTTAGGGAAATTGGGTAAGCTGACACAATAGCTAAGGTGTCTGCTCTAAAATTTGTTTTCAGTTTAGTCTGGATGTTGAGAAGCATAGCAGCACAGTGGCTACAATCTCTGTTTACATGCACCAGGGACTAGGCCTCTGGATGTTGAGAAGCATAGCAGCACAGCAGCTGCAATCTCTGTTTACATGCACCAGGGACTAGGCCTCTGGATGTTGAGAAGCATAGCAGCACAGTGGCTACAATCTCTGTTTGCATGCACCAGGGACTAGGCCTCTGGATGTTGAGAAGCATAGCAGCACAGTGGCTGCAATCTCTGTTTACATGCATCAGGGACTAGAGTTTTGTGCTAACCGCTGGTGAATTTACATATGAAGCTTTTCTCTCTAGGATTTCTCCTGACATTTTGGTTTCCTACCACATCACCAAAACATGTCGTCTGACTGGATTCTCTGTGCTGCACGTATATGTTGAACTTATGCGTGGCATTGTGGCCGGGACTATGGCTGCAGTGAGTTTGACTTTATTTCTTATTTTTTATTTTCCTTTGTCTAACTGAAGTGGTATTTTCACTGCTTGGAGAAATTCTGCCAAGGCATCAGGGAACTTCTGCTACTGTTTTTGATAGGTGCCAAGGGATCTTTTGTATCCAGATGAGCTACCACAAACTGAAGCAGATGGGAGCTTGGTTTAGCATCTAATCCAAGGGACAGTTAAATTAATAGATTAATTCCATATCAGTATTGTAAAGGTGATCTCAGATTCTGAGTCTACTGAGAGCTTAAGTTTGGTGACTGTATCTCTAAAAGATGGTACATTTTGGAATAGCTTACGGATGATATGAAAATGGAGATTGACCATAGCACTATTATGTACCCTACCTGCATGCTCTGTTACTAAACTGAATCAGCAGAAGTGTGATGAACATGTCAAACTGTCAAGTAGTGGGAGTAAACATTATCAGGAACTTTTGCAAGCTACCAGGTAACCACAAGATGATCTTATTCAAGCGGAGATGATATGCAGTGAAAAGTCACAACACCTCAGTCATACCCCACTTTTATGAACTTTGAAATTGTACCCATCCCTACAACCACTAAAGGCATAGATGTGGCTGTTGTTTGGTGGGAGATGCTTTCAGTGGCACACCTATGGCTGGCATACTCCTTATGAAGCATTTTATGAGTCTTAACAGCTTGAACCTAAGTACTCTACAAATGAATTTTCCAAAATGATCTCAGCCTTGAGTTAGGTCTCCCTAGGTATCTAACTTTATAAATGTTCCTTCCACTAATGATATTTTCATTGGCTTTTTAATGAATTCCATGACAGCGAGACAGTGTGCATTCAGAAATAACATCAAATTACTGCTCACACTGGTACTGTGTACCTACCTTGGTTGAATCCCCAACACTGTTTTCAGAAGAAATGGTGCAAAATAATGTAAGGGCTTTAATGCTGATCATCGTGGAATGAAATCATATTCTCACAACCATGCTTTGTAAAGTATAAATGGCTTACTCCTGCTCAGCATTTGTAAATGCTTTCCAAATCACATCTGCATGCTTTCACGGCCACAGTTGTAAGAAGGAGGAGATCTTAGCAGTAATGTCAGGTTGGAAAGAATTAGGTGCTGTGGTAGCAAACGCTTCCCTTTACTCTGATGTGGGAATGCTAGCAGGGGCTTCATGATGCATTACTTCTATAGAACAACATATGTAGAGACGTCTTAGGTGGATTCACTACATCACGTGCAAGATCCCACTTGTTGTATGCATTTTAGAAGTCTTCCAGCTAAGATCGGTTATGCCATCATCAAAGACTTACCAGATATACACCAATGTCGGATACATAATACCTTCCATACTGATACACAGATACATTATATATGGAAAGCAAAGGACAGATGCAGGAAAGTCCTTTGCTGTCCAGTTGCACAGCAAAGGACAGACATAGGTAAATACACTGTTGCTGAGACTTTCTTGACTAGCTAATTGTTCATAGACTAAAATTTACAAGACAGCAGACCTCTGGGATACTGATCTGGAAAATGTTGGTGTAGACAGAGAAATCCAGTCTGCCCTACTCAGCCAGAAGCTATACATGTCACCATGACAGGAGGTTTAGAAACTTTATGGATAAATGGAAAATTTGAATTTTCTTGTTATAAAAGGGTTCACTAAAAAATGATTGACTCATGTCTGACTGCCACGCACAATAGCCAAAACAAATGATCAAAACCTTCTGATAGTAAACAGCTTTTAGTAGTACATATTCAGAAAAAAAATTACTTTTGGAGGTGCAAGAAGTCCAAAGCCTTATGTACTTAATATCTGCAAAATCTGTGGTTGCACTATTATGGGGAAATAAAAAATCCCTGTTTTTTTTTTCCAGCAATTTGTCCTTCTAGGGAAAAAAGCTATCAAGTCACACACTGGGGTTCAGATAAATGAATGTTGATCAACAGTGTTTTGTCATCAAGCCTGACTCTCAAAAATATATAATATTAAAACAGGACGTCAGGACTTAATCACGTGACAAAACATAAAAATCAGTCAAATTAACATGCAATAGTTTTCTGTTTTGGTTCTAAGTAAATCAATGTATGCCTGTTATGTAACATATCATCCTTCCAATGCATGATATTTGCAATTTTCAGGCAAACACCTCGCAGCAGCATTAAACATTTCTTAACAGTCACATTCAAAACTGTCATCATTGCTAGGCTATCCATACATGGGACATATCAACTGACAGTTCAGTGGAAAAAAATGCAAACGCTGATTTCTTTGATCCAAGGTACTATGCCATTCCTTTCAAAATCTAAGTAAAGCATTCTCAGATCCTTACTGGCTGGTGGAAGTGGGCAAGGTTAATCTGTCTTGTGCGGGGTTGAAGTTAATGGAATATTATGAGTATTTTCTGTTAAGGTGAAAAATGGAATTAATAACTGCAAAGTGCAAGCTGTTCAAAAAGTCATAATAAAAAGATAATTACAAAAAGAAAGTATAAACTAATCAAAGTGCAGTATGGAGGTGGATAAGGATGCTGCAGAAAATAATTAAAATGGTGTATGGGGGCGTACATTGGCTTTATGAGGCAAAGTTAAAACGATACAGTTAATCCATTTCTTCTTTTTTCTCCAATTAAGAACTTTCCTTCAGCACCGTATGTCATTCATCTCTGTGCACAAATCTAGCTTTTAATTAGCTCCTTGTTATTTTATGTTGCCAAGAGTAAGGATAAGCCATACTAAAATCGACTGTGTAGTTATCTTTCTAAACAGCCTGTTAGCTTTTAAAAATTGTACTTATCTCATGGCCTAATGTATTTTATTTTGGATTTTTTTCTTAGAATGGATATCCTCATCTGTTCAGCTCATAATCTGTATTTTCTAGCTTTTAGCCATTTTTGCAACTTAGTGCAACTTATATTTATGGCCTATTATTCTTGTTTAAAGTAATTTCATGAACTAACTGATGATTACAGTTCAGTAAAATGATACCAGATTTCCCATTTCCCTGCACTAAGTTAAGAGAATGAAAGTTGAACTTTTATATGTCTCTCTCTAAACTTTTTTCCCCCTTATAACAGCAATGTTTCATTCAAGTCAGTATGTGCAAGAATGTATTTCAGAATTTTGCCTCTGCAGCACCATGTACCTGATAAGCACATGGTTAGTTATAATTTCTTTGGTATATGTGAGTAATGATGCTAATGGCAGTCCTAATTTCCAGTGGAATTCTGCCATACGATAAGGATTGCTACAATTTCACACACAGTAAAGATAACTTTTTAGATAAATAATCTGCAATAAATTCTTATTCTCTGTTTTTTAACCTACAATCCCAAATCAAATAAGAAAAATGCTTCAAATTGAGAAAATGTCATAACATTTTCATTTCTCACATATGATGCTATTTTAATTAAGCTTATACAGCACACTGTTAAACATTTTAAGGAGCAAAGTTATATTTATTAGACTTTCGAGAAAATGTCTATTTCCATGTCATATTAGATCCACATGCATAAATTCTTTTTTTCCAACTGGATTCCTTTAACAACATTTGAACCCAGAAAAAATAGGTGTGAGTGTGTTTTCTCTCTAATTTTGATTTAGTATGTGGGTACTTTTCCATCAGCATTATAACAGTTGCCTATTTATATTTTTATGAATCAAACTAGAAAAAGGATGCTCCGAAACTGCTTCTTTAGCCATCTAGCAGCAGTTGTTACATGTATTACTATTTTTTACAGCTGCAGAAACACTAGACTAGTGCAATAATGTCATTAATGTTGTCAATGATGGTGATGTAGGACTCAGCAGACAACAGATGTAATGCATATGGCAGCCAGGCCCATGGCAACATAGGATGAAGGCCTGACTATGCTGTAGACAACCAAAGTCTGATTACTGGCTCAAGTCCATGTAGGAGTTGTCTGTGTAGGATGTGATGCATTAGGTATTACACCTAGTGGGGCGGCCATGGTGGGGCAGTGGTTAGCATTGCTGCCTCACAGCAAGAGGTTCTCCGGTTTGATTCTCGGCTGGGGTTCCTTCTGTGTGGAGTCTGCATGTCCTCCGTGTGGTCGTGTGGGTTTCCTCCCACATCCCAAAGTAGGTGGATTAGACACTCTAAATTGGTCCTAGGCATGACTGCATGCATGTGTGTGCCTTCTGTGGAAGGTTGGGCATCAGGCTGGCAACTCGACACTGTAAAACTCCACTGCCAATTATGAGCGAACAGATGACCTGCTGTGGCAACCCCTAACTGAGAAAAAGCCGAAAGAAGAAGGAGTCCAGGCCTACTGAACTTGTACTGCCAAAGGGCAGTTGAACTAGAAACTGAAGGAGAGCTAGGCATATACAGGTGTACTTTCCCTTGAGAAATAGCAATAGAAGAGGGGAGGAGAGCTAAACACAAGAGATGGTAGGTCTCCCATCATGATCAGCAAGGTGGCCCACACTCTACCAGCTGACTTTAGCTGAGGAATGGAGGGCCGATCAGCATTCACAGGCAGAAATAAGGAAAGGAAAAAATTTCTTGCGAAGAAAAACTCAATAACTGAGCTGATGACTAAAATACTACACAACCTCATCAAGCAGTATGAGGTCAAACAATATGCAGGTCATGTAAATTATGTGTCTTTGTGAGGAAGTGAAAAGCATAATTATGCATGAAACTGCTCTGGATGTCTTGTGTTGAAGCATAGATAGAGCTATAATGAAATACTACAGCCAAATCCCAAGCTAGAAAAGAAAGAATTAAACAGCAGGAAATTAGAGTCAATATGAAGGCCTCCCAAGCCATAGACAAACATCATGCAGTGGAAAATAAAACTTGAGTAAGAAAGAAACCTTTTGACTCAAAACATGTTAAAACAAGTAATATGTCTACACCATATGACATCTCAATAAAATATGATCAATCATTTCAGACTCTTATGACAAAATGGGGAAATGATAATATAAACACAATAAACCAGAACATAAAAATTTTCTTGTTTCAGACGGCTAAGGTCTGTCATTTGGTTTACTAAATATTGTCAATAAGAGATCTAATAATACAACCAAAACCATTGTTTAATGTTCTGCGGACAGAGATATGACAGAAATTTCATGTTTTGACTGAGTTGGTGAGATTGAAAGACAGATACTAGGAAAACAGGACTATGTATGATTGAAGGCAAATGTGGAACAAGGCCAAGTTAGGGTTACCACCTGTCCCACTTTGCGAGGGACAATCCCTCTTTGGGCAGTTGTGTCCTGACAAAAAATATTAAAAATGGCAAATGTCCTGAGATTGCAGGACATAATTATTTCCTATATTTTATGTAATAGTTGTATAAAACAGTTATTCTGTATCTAAAATACCTAAAAGTTATAAGAAACAGAATAAGCAACTAAAATGCTACAAGAATAAGCTTTTATTTAGGCAAAAAATTTAAGTTATGTCCTTTGTACTGACCATGTGTATGTGTCAGCCTGTAAAATCTGATGTTTGTACCGAAAATGTCCCACTTTGGCCATTTGAAAAGTTGGCAACCCTAGGCCAAGTTGGACATCTTATCATAGAATTTCACAATGCAAATATGTGATCCTGCTGAGGAAAGACCTACCCTTGCGGGTATGAGCTGAGGGGATCATGTAGTATACTGACCCCTAGTTACCACTGTGATGTATATGGAGCTGCTGTTTGGGGCATTCTGGGGGAGTATCCCATACACATACCTTGAACATAACTCCTTCCCATAAAAAGCGGTGGCAAAAACAGAGATGCATTGACACATGTCCCTTTTGAATGGGGATTTACAAACCAAGGGTGGGGGTCTCTTGTAGGAGTTGATAACTAGAAGAAGCCAAGTGATTACCTGTGGAATATCAGACATGGTTGCTTGACCTGTAGATTAACAAGCGGTTACTAAGTATTTACCTATAAATCTAAACTGTGGATGCTGTAAGTGGCTTATTTGGAGGTGCAGCATCATGGACTCTTAAGTTTCTGCAAGACTTTAAAACAATGAACTGAACTTTTAGTAGTCTGACTAGTGAGACAGCGTGTTTCTGTTTGTTCAAATTGACCATGATTTGTTACAGCTGCAATGTAAATAAACTGCACTGAAAACACTGTCTCTATATATGCACACATGGACACACACCCATGCCCTTCTATGTCTATCTCCAGGATGAATGTTTATTGCATTCTGTTAGAATTAGTTTTAGAGTACATTTTTTTTAATTTGCAAGAAACTATTACTTACAACAGACAGCCACAACAATGGGCACAGCATGTACAAATGGTTATAGAAGTATTTTTTTTGCAACTGGAAAATTAATTAATATTTAGTGATAAAAACAAACATACATTTTGTTCTATATGCACTTTGTAAATGGTACCTTGCTTTTTTGGAATAATAAAGGGGACAGTACATCACAGCTCTTATTTTAAGGACTAATTGGAGTCAACCACAACTTTTTTTAAGATTTGATTTAAACTTGTCGAAAAGTACAATAAATGTTTTAAATGTATGTTTAGATTTAGAAAAAACGGGCCAAATTATAACTAATGTATATAGAAGAAGTGTAAAAGCAACTGTTTTATATAGAAACAACATACACCCCCACATACATTTAAAAAAATGTAGTAAAAGGCCAACTTTCGAGGCATTGAAGGTTGACTACTGATCTAGTAAAACAAGATACTATGTTACAGTCATTGGGAGATTCTTTTGGGAGTAGAGGCTGTGAGCTTATCCAATAAAACTAGATACTATATTACATTCATTGGGAGATACTTTGGGAGTAGAGGGTGTGAGCCTATCCAGTAAAACTAGATACTATATTACATTCATTGGGAGATACTTTTGGGAGTAGAGGGTGTGAGCCTATCCAGTAAAACTAGATAGTGTGTTACATTCATTGTGAGATTCTTTTGAAGGTACAGAGTATGAGCCTAAACACTTATTAAACATTAAAAATTATGTTATACAATTAAGAGCTGAAGGGAAAGATCCCATATTTTTTACACTGAGACTAATAATGTCTTGGGGACAACTAGCCATGAAGATGCCATTAAATCAGACATTGGTTTAGATATTACTATGCTGTTAAAGAAACCTGGTTTAAATATTTTAAATGTTAGGGCTATATTAAGTTTTTCTCAAGATACTCAAGCTTTATGCAATATTTTTGAGAAAAAAATTGGACTATTTTGGCTTCAGGTGTAAATGTTAAGCAGTTAGTAGATAATGCTCCAAAATTTGTCTTTAATAATAATATTAATTTAAAGTGCAACTCTGCTATAATAAAGGCTAGAACACAATATATGTTTACACACAGCACAGCCCAGTATTTTGGGGTTCTTCATCCTGTTTATATTAGGATTTTGGTACTTGTAGGCTGTCCTGAGAAGAACTTATACCACACACAGGTGGTGAGTCTGTTGGTTTAGATAACTGGACTATAGGCAACATTAAGATTATCTTATGCATCCAATACACTTCCATTTTGACCTAGGATTGTTTCTTCAGTTTAGGGCTATAACTGTTTACTCTATGATTATACCAGGCACACACATCTGGTCTTCAATACTGCCCTTTTTACTTATTTCTATTGCTTTCAGACTTTGAATGTCTTTGATTTTTTTACAGATAGGCCATCTCTCTTAAATGCAGAAGATTAATGTGAGTGCCTTCCTTCTGTATGAGAAAGTGATACCCTTCACCAGATTTACTATTCCTCTGTGCAGGACTAGCTTAGTCCTGCACGGAGGTGGCCGTTTAGGAGCAGGATGGCAGCACACCTTGCATAGTAATGAGGCATATTGCCTGAGCTCCTAATCTTACACGAAGCGTGTAAGAGTGCAGGGGGCGTGTCTGAGAGCAGAGCTCTCAGAATATACATGACCCCGCAATGAAGAACAGCAGAAAGGGGCAAGAAATGAGTGAGACCACTCATAGGTATCTGCATATCTCCACCAACATTCCCCCTCGTGTACAACAGCAAGTAATCACCAATAAAATGAACAAACCCTTTATTTTTAAAATCCGATTAAAGCTAACCATAGGTGCATGGGTGTGCCCATCGCTTAGCTATGGTTAATGCAGCTTAAATGGCTGAAGAGGATAACAAGGAAGATATATGCAAATGAAGCAGCATAGCAATAGTGTAGTAGGCAGAGCATGTGCCTTACGAGCAAGCATTCCCGGTTCAAGTCCCACTGCAGCACATTCCATTTTCCATGGCAAAGAACATTATGACTAATATTTATGTTGCATAACCCACTAAATAACATATATTTATGAACTGGCATACTGCAGTAAATGCACATGTGAGGTGTCAGTGTCATAATGAATAAAGCACTAGTAAGCAGGTTTAAGCACCAATAAGCAGCAGTAAGCATATTTAAGCACTAGTAAGCAAGTTTAGCCCGTTTGTGCGAGGGTAAGCAATGCGCACACAGTTTAAGCAATTTTCAAGCTAACTCTCTGTAAGCATATGTAACAGGAGGCTAGCATTGCTTACCCTCACGCAAACCCACACAAACCCGCTTACAACTGCTCAAAAGTGCCTTAATCACCCTGCATCCAATGACCCTTGTTCTGCCCAGCAACAAAATAAACAGCCATGCAGGTCTCGAACCCAGTACCCTATACCCCATAGTCACAGTAGTTAACCACCAAACCAACACAGAAGTGCAGAAAAATGAGGTATCAGCAAACAAGTCTTCACCATAGTAAAACCAAACTGAACCTGTGAAAGGAATCAGTATACAGACATATGTGCCTTAACCAACAACATAACATAAATACGTGAACCAGAGTACAGCAGTAAGGCCAGAAGTCAGGTGTGATTGTAATAGAGTGTTGAAGTCCCCAATAAAACACAAGGACCCCATACAGTGTACGTACACATGAATCATTGATACCAGGCATACATATAAGGTGTAATGAATAATAACTCAATGCTAAAAATGAATAATAATGCAAAGTCTAAGGTAAGCAATGCTAAGCATTGCACAGGTCAGCTTAGGAGGTGTAAGCAATGTGTAGGCCAGCTAACTCAATGTGCCCAGTGTTATATCCCTTTAAACAATGCCAACCCTAGGTAAGCAAGTTTGCCCATAGCCTAGCCTTTTCAAAACCTGCCAATCACTCAAAGGTGCGGGAAATTGGCCCTACTTAAAACCAAGAGGCAGGAATACATATCATAACTGGTTGTAGCTTCTCCTTGCAGACACAATGGCAGTAAGGGGAGAAGGTGTGCACTTTTGGGAGCAGCACTGGTGCATCCAGGAGTCTAAAGTCATGGCAGGACTTCTTGTCAAAGACCATGATCAGAGACTGCTGCAGGGCCAGTACCAGGGCTCTCAATATAAGGTGGAGTCCTGGGACCGTCTTGCCCGTGACCTCACCAATGCCACTGGCATACCCCGAACTGGTGAGCAGGTCAGGCGTCACTATGCGGACCTGAAGCAGCATAATGGGGACTTCTTGGAGGAGTGGATTCAAGAGGCTAGAGCGGCAGGGGATGTTCCATTTGTTTGCAAGTATCACCCCACTATGTGTGCAATAATTGCCAGCTCAGGTATATCATGGATAGGTATGGCTAAATATTCCTCTTATGTCCCCCACAGCTGCAATGGACCAGGCCGTGAACCGGGAGGCCCATGTCAGTCGCCTGGCAAGGATGCAATGTGAGGCAAGTCAGTAATACACATGCATTTACTGTCATAGGAAAAAGTAGTAGTAAATAAATTGCCTGTATAAAACCTGTATTGTTCAAGGCAAGTACTGCATACACTAGAGAATATGGCAGGAAGAGTCTCATATTGTTTGTATGTAAATAAAAGTGTAATAGCCTGACAATAAAGGTCTAACTGCTGGACTGCATGTGTATACGCTCGTATCATATGGTAATGTAGATTTGCAATCATGTAATAGTACTGTTGTATTAAGCACTGTTAACCACACCATTCACCATAAATTTAATGTGTAGGAATGTCTGTATATGAAAGGTGTAATCCCCAGAGGCCATTTAGTACAACTGAGAGACACATAGACAGTAAACAGAGAAAATGCAGACAACAAAACCAAAATAGCACATGCAACTGAGATCTAAACTGTTGTTTTTTTAGCACACACAGCCATGGTTCAAATTCTGCCAGTAGTAGTACTCTGCATACAGAATCATACCTCATAACTGTACAGATATGTCCAGAATGTCCAGTAAAGTGGCCCATATCTGTTGCCTATCAAGCTGTCCTCCTGGGGAATATATAGGTAGCAAACAGGAAATACAACTGATTGACAGACATCTATGAGAACAAAGCTGGCACACTAGCAACTCCTCAATACCTTATGAGACTAAAAGACCACGTATGTCCCATCTACACCCCAACTTGTCAAGCTGTGGTCAGAGTGTGTACAGTAACAGAGTGAGACGTATGTGTATAATAGTAATGTGGAATCTGGTACCGTGTGTGGGAACATTCAGGTAGTGTTAATAAACATTTCTCCCACAGGTCTGTCAGATACCAACATTGTGTCCAGAAATACAAGAATGATACCCAGTACTGGAACTGTTTACATTGGTACTGTATGGCAGTGCGACTGATGCAGTTGCCCTGAATAATGAGGTATTACACATTACTGTCACCCACACTGTCCTACAACATATATCTATCTAGGAAATATGTATAACAGTGTTGTAATACAAAGTCAGAATTCAAAAGCACAGAGGAATAATAAGACAGAAAGCAGACAGGAGATATACAACAATATCTCTATAGCAGACACAACTGTGATGAACAGTGTGTTTAAGTTGTAGCAGATACAGCCATGGTCTGAATCCTGGGAGTGGAAGTAGGTTGCATACAGAATCATACCCAACAAGTGTACAGATGAGGCCAGAATGTCCAGTATATGGGCCCATATCTGCTGCCTGTCCCCCTGGTAAGTCTGTGGGATGATCCCAGATGTTTAGTCAGCAAACAGGGAATACAAGTTATTGTCAAACATCTATGAGAACAAATCTGTCACTGTAGCAACCCCTGAAACTGTTAGGAGAGTAATAAGCCAAGTATGTCCTATCTACACCCCCATATTGTCAAGCTGTGACCAGTGTGTGTACAGTAGCAGAGTGAGATGTATGTGCATAATACTAATGTGTAATCTGGAAGTTTGTGCGGCAACAGTCAGGTAGTGCTAACAAACAATGCTCCCACAGGTACATCAGATATGAACACTGCACTGAGAAATAAAGACCATAATAATCTGTACTGGTACTGTTCACTCTGGTATTGTAGGGAATTGTGAGTGTTGCAGTTTCTCTGAAATATAATGCATCACTGATCACTGTCACCCACACTTTGCTACATAATATAACTGTGTAGGAAAGCATGTATATGTGTGTCTCAGGTCACTAAAGGTTGAAGAGGGCAATATCCTAGATATGTCCCAGCACACCTGCATGTGGTCAGCACATGGCCAGAGTCTGTGCAGAAAGAGTTGGATAGCTATGAGCACAACGTCAACCCGGAATCTGGGACTATGTGTCAAAACAGTTAGTTAATGTTAACAAACATTCATAGGTTCATAGGTTCATACTAGGCTATCTGCCCTAGGGCATTTATAAGCCAAGCCAGAGTGTGTTTGGCTTTCACCACCCATTTTAAATTAATTTTGCTATGCCCTTTTTCGAGGTTAGTATACTGTGCCTCTGTCTAACAGTGGCACAGAAGTGATACCCGGGGTAAACCTACGATCTCCCATCCACTCATCAAGATTCCTCTTAAAGAGAGTCAATGAGGGACTCTACCTAACCTGGACTGGGATTTTATTCCAGAGTGAAGGGAACCTCTGGGTTATGAATCTGTCCCTCCAGCATGTCCTATTTATTTCAGTGCTGAGGTTCAAGTCTCTCGAGCACGTAGCTCGATGGGATTTGGATTTTCTGAGGTGCAGCATGTCCATTAATTCCAGGTTGGACATGGCTTTATATGTCAGGCACAGATCGCCTCTGAGCAGGCGGTATGCCACTGAGTAGAGCTGGAGTTTCTTTAACCGAGCAGCATATGGCATCTGTTTGAGCCCTTTGATCCTCTTGCTGAAGTACTTTTGGGGTCTTTCCAGTTGCTGCAGGTGTCTGGTAAGGTACATCCCAAAAGGGGCATTGTACTCAATTATGGGCCTGATGAGGGATGAGTAAAGAGGCACGATGACCTCCCCTGATCTAGATGTGAATCCCTTCATGATTAGGTGGGCTATATAAAATGTTTTTCTAACCACTTTGGCCACGTGGTTGTCAGATGAGAGATTGCTATCAACTTGGGTCCCCAGGTCCCTAATTACTTCTTCTGTACTTAATGGATTACCACCTATGTGATAATTTGTGGGCACTTTGTTTTTGCCAAAGGGGATGACTATACACTTTTTGGCGTTTAGCTTGAGGCCATGGCTCTGGCACCAGTTGTCTGTTTCTATGAGGCCCTTTTGGAGGATGCTTGTGTCGGCTGGAGAGTCAATTATGGCGCAAAGCTTGTAGTCATCTGTGGACTTGGTTAGCCACAGTCCTTCCGTGTTGGCCTGTACCTCCGAGAAATATATACCGAACAAGAGAGGTCCCAGGACTGAGCCTTGTGAGACGCCACTTGTAATCGGTTTGGAGTCTGACATGGCTCCAGCAATTTTAACCATGTGGGTTCTGTCCTTGAGCCAGTTTGCAACCCATCTAGTGACATAGGGGTTTATATTTAAGCTGGTGAGCTTATCTATAATGCCCGAGTGGGGTATTGTATCGAAGGTGTTTGCGAGGTCCAGGTAGGCTGTGTGGACCACCTTCCCCTCGTCAATGGCCTTGGTGACTGTTTCAAATAAATTGACCAGGTTTAAGAGGCAGGATATGCCCTTAACAAAGCCGAACTGGGTAGGATCCAGTGTCTGTAGGTCCCCAATATCTTTATTTATGAGGTCCATGATGATCCTTTCCATAGCTTTGCAGACCAAGCTAGTCAGGCTTATGGGACGATAGTTTCCAGGATCCGTTGAGGCACCACCTTTGTGGAGAGGGACCACTGTTGCTGTACACCACTCTTTGGGTACATATCCTGTAGTAAGGCGGAGATTGAACAGTAGTTTTATGTTTGGGTTTAGCTCTTCTTGGAGTTCATGTAGGACGCAGCCCAGGACACTGTCTGGTCCCATTGATGCTGTGTTTTTTGCTTTGGAGAGGGCAGCTCTTACCTGAGCATCTGAGATGTCAGGGGGCAGCACTCTGCTGGGATAGATATTTGCCCTTTTGATGGGGAGGGGGAGAAGTTTGCGCTGAACCTGTCAGCTAGGATGTTGGCAATGTCTGTGGGTTTGGTGTAATTTTTGTCATTTTGGACTAATTCTGAGCATATCTGGTAATTCCCACCCAGGTTCCTAACATAACTAAAGAAAGCCTTGTGATGATCCTTAGTGTCCTGTGCAATTTTTCTCTCGAAGCTGGCAATAGATGATTTTATGAGTGCCCGTAGTTTTTTTGGTAATACTGATCAGAGATGCCTTCCCTTTTTGGGATTTTGCTCTATCATGTAGTAGCTTCCTCCTTCTATTGTATAGTTTGTTTATGGCTGGGGTCCACCAGACAGGACGTCTGCCTTTGGAGGATTGGGTCTTGGTTTTATTTGGGATTGCATGAACCATGCATTCCTGAAGGTGTTCATAGAATGTGTTTATAAAGGATTCTGCTGTCTGGGCTGTATTTTCCACAGGCCCGGGAGCTTTGAAGGATTCCACCTCAGTTTTGAGGAGTGTGAAATTTGCTTTAGAGAAGTTTTTCACTGTGGTTTTCTGGGCAGGGGGTGGGGTCGGGATGTGAATATCCAGTGAGATTAGTTTATGGTCTGATCTTACCAGTGAAGGATACACTTCTGGTTTGGAGCATAGAGTCCCCATGTTGGTGATAATCAGGTCCAGTATGTTTTCCCCTCTTGTGGGAGTGGTAACAAGTTGTTCCATAGCATTTGAGTTTATAAATTCTAGGAACCCTTGGGCTAGGGTGTTGGAGCTAGAGTAATGCTCCCAGTCTATGTTTGGGTAGTTGAAGTCGCCCAATATAATGGTGTTTGGAGAGACCTTCATATTTTTCAGTGTTCTCAGGAAGGCCGAGTGAGGTTCCTGGGTTTGGGAGGGTGGTCTGTAGCAGGCTATAAACTGGAAGGCAGCTTTACCCACTGTTAGTTGCACATGGATAGTCTCTGATGCTTCGTGCTGTGCCACCAACCTGGAGGTGTGGTTATCTTTGATGAATATTGATACTCCCCCTCCTTTTGTGGTTCGGTCCAAGTTTTGGGGCCGAAAAGCATGGTATGAGGTATAACCTGGTAGTGCTGGGGTGCTCTCGGGAGCCTTGAACCAGGTTTCTGTTACTGCACAGATATCGATGTTCTCCATGCTAAGGAGCATTTTGAGTGCATGCATCTTGAGGTTTAGACTTCTGACATTGAGTAGCATTACTCTTAGTTTCTTATCCCTTGTGATACCTATGGAGGTGGGTTTGTCTTTTGAGCCTTGCCTAAAAAAGGCACTATGGGGGTAGCAAGAGCCTTTGCCAATATCTGAAAGCCCAGGGGTGACAGGTGCAAGCCGTCTGTAGCGAAGCATCGTGGCTTGTCGAGCATGGCATCCCAGGCTGACAGGCATTGGATCCCCTTTGAATGACACCAATACTTAAGCCAATTGTTGAAATTGATCATCTTGTCTTCATATTGTGGCATCATTCTTGATGAGGGTAAGATGCTACTCAAGGTCAGGGTCATACTGGCCTGGGCTACATGCTCAGAGAGCTCCTCTATGTCTCTTTTCATGTAGTCCAGGGAGGTACGTCTCAGGTCATTCACACCAGCATGGACAATGACTGAGTCATATTTGTACTTGCCTTGGAGTGACCTGAGTGCTTGTGTTATGTGGCGGATCCTAGCACCCGATAGGCAGCTCACCGTGACCTTCTCCTTGTTCAGCCTGGTGAGCGGGATGTCAGTGTGCCTGACGATAGTGTCATCTATTACAAGTGTATCAAGTGTGTTGTTTAGCCTTAAGGGCTGTGACTGTTCGACACACTGGCTTTGTGAGCTATGTGTTGCACGTGTTTTGTTTTGGGGTAGCGGTTGCTTGGGTGTCTGCTTTGGAGGTCTCTGCTGCTTAGGCAGATTTTTATTTAGAGCCTCCAAGTATGTTTTTGTGTGTTTATGTGTTTGGTTTGCTTTCGTGGTAGGTCTATGTGAGACTGGAATTGTAGTGAGTGTGGTTTCTTTCTCCTCCTGACTGGTTACGCCAGTACTGAGTTAAGAGAGCTTAGCCTCCAGTTTGGCTATATGGTTGCATCTCTCACATGTGTTGGAATTTGTTGGGAGGAGGAAAGGGTTGTCTGTGTACATGAGGCAGTTGTAACATTGCCTCAAGATTCCCAGATTCACCAGCTGGACCAGAGAGGAGATTGACAACTGACCTTTGGACATGCTAGAATAGTATTGAGAATTCCTTTATAATTGAAAAATAGGGCCAATGGGGAACAAGGTACTCAAGGTGGAGTTTGTGAGGGTGTAGTGCTTTTAATTTTTTAGTGCTGACTTATATAATTGCTTTAGTGAGCAAGTGCAGGGTAACTTAAATGCAATGTGTTACTTCCACAGGTATACCAGGTAAGAGGTGTATACTGCAGGTAAAACCAGTTAATATATAACAATGACGACAGCCATATCAGTGTCCAAACCAAGGCTATAGGGTAGTGTAGTAAGACTTGTAAGGTACAGATAACAGCACTGACTAGGAGAGTAATGTGGACAACAGGAATATACTAGTTAATTGATGTCTTTCTCTCCCCCCCACCATATCTTCAACAATAATCAACATACCCACCCCAACTGGTATGTAATGAAACCTATGTTCTGATAATGTCCAATTGTTTGATAAATATATTAATTGCTCCCATACATATGTTATAATGAAATATTTCAACACTGGCGACATGGTGCCATCAATGTACTTGCATGCTGTTCTTATTACCACTGTGGTCCCATATATGCATGTGTTCTGTTTGCTATGCATCTGTTCTGTATCTGGTGTCTGGGTTAATGGGAATATCTATGCATGCTGTTATACC
>NC_056729.1:1500481071-1500496071 GCF_019279795.1 Protopterus annectens
GTGTATGGCCTACAAACATGTCAGCTGATAGGGTAACATACAGTGGAGCAGCATGTAACATCAAATAGAATGGAACCAAGAACAATGACATCTACCACAGTCTGTACACAGGCCAAGGTACATATTAACAATACACACACTGCTGACAATCACCATAAGTACACAGACCTCAGTACTGTACACACAACCACAGAATGTCCAGGTTATGTCATCAAATATAACCCTACTATACATAACATGTGTAGCAGTCTGATATCTCACTGGCTTGTTATCAGATATGTTATCACTAATTATGGTGTACAGCATATATGCACCCCTTACTGCATGACATATGCACAAAGGTTGAGAGGGTTGTGGCTGGAGGCACATACACAGGGCCAGTATTGACATGTTGCTGTGATAACCTCATACATTTACTGTTGTAACTGGGTTTGTTGCAGCATATGTCCTATGAGGGATATGAAGTCAGTAACTCTCATGGCTGTCACCATCTACATACTGCAATCCTCACCCTACCTTCTGCAGTTCACAGATAGGTGCTCTGTGGGTAACACCTGAAACAAAAGGCACCACACACTGGCCAGTCTGCAGATGACCCTACAGATGGGTGTTCTCTCATAAACATAGCACTGACATGGCAGGTATGGAAACATGTAGGACAGCCATATCCACACACAACCTGTTAAATCAAAATTACTCCAAATGCAGTATAGCAGCACTTACAGTCTGTAGTCAGGTCAGGCACATCCCCCTCCTGTGTGTTGGCCTGTTTCCACAGTGTATGTTGTTAGAGGTAAATCCCCAATCCATCTGATATGCTGTTTGCCAAAAAACAGATCGAGTTCCTGCTTACAGTGAATGAAAGGCCCAACATGAACATGATGTTCCTAGATATTGCTGTGGGTTTCCATGCAAATGGCTATGGGAATGTTACCACAGCTGTTTCACATGCAATCAGCAAGAGGAGGGCTGCAATTCTTGCAGAGACCATCAGCTGATCCTGAGCATCACTTAAAATACACATGCTGCTGCCTAAACAATGCAGGTGTAAGTCTCCACATCTACCAGACTCTCACAGGGATGCACACACATTGACACACTTGGAAGGGCCAGGAATACAACTCATCACTAGTGGGATCATTACTGTGCTGGTATCACATGCACCACAGGGGTCATACAGAGGTTATATGTACAAACAGTATGTGGAGGTGTCTGACATCAGACAGCATGCTTCAGTATGCCAGTGGGGGTTGTAGTGATTGTGAATGTGGTCATATGCATCATACACCACACACACAGACACGGGTGCCAGTACTGACATGCATGGGTGCACTGCTTCATGGGTGTGTTGAGGTTGACGATGCCAGATGGCTATACAAGGCTAGTTGATGGGTATACCTTGGTATCAGGCCACATGACAATGGATTGCAATGTGGCTCAGGGGTGTAGTGTCTGGAGTTGCCCACACAGGTGGGTATTGTATTCACCATCCAATCACCTGGGTGACTATTGCATGTGGCCAAAGCTGTGCATTGCTTGCCATGTATGTGTTCCTTAGTCCATGATATGGACAGTGTCTGGGATATGCACACCTCCCACATTCATGTACAGTGACATGTGGAACTGTACCTGGGGTGTCTGGCCCATGTTGTGTACACAGAGTTTTATCATCAGATGTGTCAGTCCTGGCCTCATGTGGTGGGAACTGTTAATGGACAGCAGGTTGACCCTGCACCTACATTGATAGCATGATACCAGTATTCCCTGGTGTCAGTGGCATCTGTCCATACAGGTCTTGTGTTTCAGGCATGGTATGTCCTTTGTGGGTTACATTTGATGGCACCACAGGTGTTGCATGTGCCCATTGGGGAACATGGGGGAGGTGCACTGTCGGCACGTACATGACTATTGGACTGATGGACAGGGTGCCATGCCCTCTGTAGCCCACTGTAATCACACCATGGTTATTATCAGTGGGACATATGCAGGGTACTTCCAACATAGCAACTGTTGCCTAGGCAAGTGTGCGTGTGTGTTTGTGTGTGTTTGTGTGTGTGTGTATGAGACATAGGTTGAGAGTGTTCCCTTGGTAATACAAGAGTTGCTAACGTTGTTCAGCTGGCATTGATGTCACATTTAGGGGTATGGATTTGCACCCCAGCCTCTCGGCTATTTCACATCTGTTATCCCTGTACAGTGGACATTGTGATATATACTTGGCCCACCTTATAAGAAGTTTGCAAAACCCATTCCACATTGAGTCCAGTTGTTACACACTCACAACCACCTCCACACAGGATAAGAATGACAAACACAGACACACCCACACACACACACACACACACACACACACACACACACACACACACACACACACACACACACACACACACACATCTGTCATGTCTGGGATTAGAACTCCTACCTAACTAGTATATGACACTACAGCACTATGCCATTATAGGACACAGCACGGAAATTACTGGAGTACTCTTTCCCCAAAGGTGTATTTCACAGTGAATGACATCAGTAGGATTGCCAAAGTAGGGCATTTGAATTGTAGTGAGTGTGACTAGCCTAAAATGCATTGCTCCCTACACAGACATAGAAACACACACAAAACATCCACAACTGCCATGTGTTGGAATAGAACCCCTACCAGAGTTCTATATCACACTACAGCATGATGCTGTTATAGGATGCACCGTTGGAATTACTGGAGTGCCCCTTCCCCAAAGGTGCATTTCACAGTGAATGACATCAGCAGGATTGCCAAAGTAGGGCATTTAAATTGTACTGAGTGTGACTAGCCTAAAATGCATTGCTCTCTCTCTACACACACACACACACACACACACACACACACACACACACACACACACACACACACACACACACACACACACACATAATTGCCAAGTCTGGGATTAAAACTCCGACTTAACTATTTGATCATACTACAGCTGTACGCAGTTATGGAATGTGCTATGGAGATTACTGGCCTTCAACATTCCCAGAGGTGTATTTCTAGGTGGATGACATCAGCAGCCTTACCAAAGTAGAGCATTTGAATTGTAGGGTGTGTGACTACCCTAAAAGGCATTGCTCTCTACAGATACAGCAACAGACAGACACAAACACATACACACACACACACACACACACACACACACACACACACACACACACACACACACTTGCCAAGTCTGGGATTAGAAATCCTACTTAACTATTTATCACACTACAGCGGTACGCAGTTATAGGACTACTGAGATTACTAGGCTACAACCTTCCCAGAGATGTATTTCTAGGTGGATGACATCAGCAGCCTTACCAAAGTAGAGCATTTGAATTGTAGGGAGTGTGACTACCCTAAAAGGCATTGCTCTCTACAGAGACAGTGACATACAGACAGACACACACACACACAAACACACACACACACACTTACGAAGTCTGGGATTAGAAATCCTACCTAACTATTTTATCACACTACAGCGGTACGCAGTTATAGGACTACTGAGATTGCTGGGCTACAACCTTCCCAGAGATGTATTTCTAGGTGGATGACATCAGCAGCCTTACCAAAGTAGAGCATTTGAATTGTAGGGAGTGTGACTACCCTAAAAAGCATTGCTCCCTACACAGACAGACATACACACAGTTGTCATGTCTGGGATTGGAACTCCTACCTAACTAGTTTATCACGCTACAGCAGTACACAGTTATAGGATGCGCCACAGAGATTACTGGGCTACAATTCTCCCAAAGGTATATTTCACGGTAGATGACCTCAGCAGGCTTGTCATAGTAGGTCTATGGGGAGGGCAGTGTGTGTGCATGGGCCATAACGCATTCATCTAGAGGTTGACACACCACATGCGGGCACACTCAGGGTTATATGTCACAGGTATGTGTATACAGCTGCTAGATAACTACTTCCTAGTACAATCATGTTGCACAGCTAGCACTTGCATCACATAGTCTGTAATGCTGACAGATACCGGTGGCTAATATCTACACTGAGTGACATCTGAACCTCATGTGGTCATGACCCTTTGGCTGTGTGCTGGGTGAGACAGACCTAGATTGCTCCTTGTCACAGTCACCCTCTTCCACACATCTATGTACGTCTACCTTTGGCTTATTATAGTGTGCTGTACTTAGATATATGTCTGCATTCCTATCCAGTGTGTGTGCAAAGCATGAGTGGTGCATACTGAGGAGTGTTTGCACTAACATCTGTGACTGGCAGATATGTCTGGTCCACTGGTGTTTGCAGACACAGCCTTCATTTGTTTAAGTGTGTGACCATGCCCAGTATGACCTTTCATTATGTTGTTGACTGACATTGCCTTCATTTCTCTAAGTGTGTGAGCATGCCCAGTATGCCTGTCTGTATTGAATGTGTGGAGCGAGTCCAAGTAGTTTGTACTGCAGTGCAGACCTTTGTGTTGTACACCTACAGGTAGCATACTGTTTCTGCTGGGTATCCATCTATCACTTGGCATTGACTGTTACTACATTTCTATATAGGATGGGGGGCACACTTGACTATATCTACATTTCTACACAGCATTAGGGAAGGCACTCCTGACTGTTACTACATTTTTATGTAGGATGGGGGACACACCTGACTATTTCTACATTTCTACACAGGATTGGGGGGCCACACCTGACTGTTATTACATTTCTACGTAGGATGGGGGGGCACACCTGACTATTTCTACATGTCTACACAGGATTGGGGGGGCACACCTGACTGTTATTACATTACTATGTAGGATGGGGGGGCACACCTGACACTTGCACACATTTGCTATGACTGTACTGGTATGTCATTTACTCTATTTCATTCTGTATTCTAAGCTATCATGCTGACTAGAGGTATACCAGTGTACTACAGACCTTAGCTTTGATTTACCTACATATTAGTTTCTGACTTCCTACCCTTCTGAACTAACTTCCCACTGCCTAACCTGCTGTGGTCTGTCTATGTAGGCCTAGGGGGTAGGTTACCCATAGGCATCATTCAGAGCCCATAGCACAGCCTTTGTTTGTGTTTGTCTACACCTGTCCTGTTGGGTGTGACTGTTGTTGGGTATGTGAACCCCCTCTGATTGGCATGTGTGAGTCACTTACCTTGTGGGTGTCTCAGTATTGAGGGTGGTGCTGTAAGGCTGCTATGTTGGATGCACATAGTACACTCCCTATGCATGGTTGAGCACAGGTAGTGTCATGTTTGGCATCCCTTTTACTGTATGTGAGAGTCAGAGAGAGGTGTTATTCCCTCGGTCCCTCCTGTGTCAGTGTACGTGTTCTGCGTTGCCTCTTTGCCAAGGCCAGGGCATACTGGGCATGCCTCCTTCTGCCTACTGGAGCAGGCTCAGGTTGTTCCTCCTCTGAGTCACGCTGTGTCTGTGCAGTCCTTGGCAATGGTAGGGGGCTGTGTGGCCCTGCCCCATGCTATTCCTGCTGCAGCTGTTTCCGCAGGATCATATTGTGTAGCATGGCACATACAATGACAATTTGGGTACATGTAACTGGTGAGTACTGCAAGGTTCCACCGGATGTGTCCAGCACTGGAACCATGACTTGAACATCCCAAACACATGCTCTACTATAATTCTGGCCTGTGCATGTGCCTCATTATGGAGTTCTTGTTCGGGTGTGTGTTCATTTCTGATAGGTGCCATCAGCCACAGCTCCAGTGCATATCCAGCATCCCCCACTAGGTGGCTGTGAGGGATGTCCCCATTGGCAAATCTCTGGTACAGCTTCGTCAGATGCCAGATGTGGGAATTGTGATAGCTTCCAGGGCAGCCAGCACACACATTCATTATTATGCCTGGGCATCACACATGACCTGGCAGTTGATGGAGGGGAAGCCCTTGCGGTTGATGTAGACCCTACCCCGCTCACTGGGTGGTGCTTTGATGCATATGTGCGTGCAGTCTATAGCACCCACTACCTCAGGGTATTCTGTTATTTGGTGGAGCAGTTGCATATTGCTGGCCAATGCCTCACGGGTGTTGGGGAAATGTACGTGCTCACCGACATGTGCTGACATGGCATCCAGAAACTGGTGGAGTACCCTGGATGCTGATGCCTGTGAGATCCCCATCATATCCCCAGTTGGCCTTTGGAAGGTACCTGTAGCTAGTATTCTTAGGCCTACACATACCTTGGTATCCACTGGGATGGGTTCCCCTCTGTTAGTTCTGTGTGTCAGGCATGGCCAGCACAGCTCAACAATTTGCTGTAGGAGGTCCCTGTCCACCCTATAGTGCTCCACTATCTCCAGCTCATGTAGCCCCTGGTAGGTTACCCTGGGCTGTACACTCTTCTCTGTCTCCTCACTGTGGGTTGGTCAACAGCATTCACATCTTCACCACCCTCTTCCACAAGTTGTTGTATGATAGATATTGCAGCCCCTATCATTTTGTTGTTTTGATTGTTAAAAGTTCCCTGCTTGTTTACACCGGTGGTGTACAGTGTGGGAAAAAAACAGAGGGGAAGGTGTTTAGGCAAGACTGCTCTGCAAATTGTAGCATGTTACAGGCCACCCTCACAAACTCAGGAAACTCACATGGCCTTCCTGAAAACACTAGAGGGGATAAATGTATCACCAAACACCATCATACTAGGTGACTTCAATTACCCTAATATAGACTGGGAACACTACTCAAGCCCAAACACCCTAGCCCAAAAGTTCCTGGAATTCATAAACTCAAATGCCATGGAACAACTAGTCACCATCCCCACAAGAGGAGATAACATACTTGATCTCATCATCACGAACATGGGAGCACAATGTTCAACACCGGAAGTATACCCCTCACTGGTGAGATCAGATCACAAACTAATCTCGCTGGAGGTCCTCATCCCACCCCACCTGAAATAAAAAGACCACAGTAAAGAACTTCTCAAAAGCCGACTTCACACTTCTAAAGACTAGTGTGGTCTCCTTTCAGGCCCCGAGCGGGGAAAACAATACTCAAGCCGCTGAATCACTTACAAACGCCTTCTACCAGCACCTGCAGGACTGCATGGATAAGGCAATCCCAAGCAAAACAAAGACTCTTTGTACCAAAGGCAAGCGTCCAGTCTGGTGGACCCCAGCCATAAACAAACTCTACAACAAAAGGAGGAAGCTACTACAAGATAGAGCAAAATCCTTAAAAGGTAAGACACCCTTGATCACTATAAGTAAAAAACTAAGAGCTCTCATAAAATCATCCAAAGCAAATTTCGAGAAAAATAGCTAAAGACTCAAAAGACAATCATAAGGCCTTCTTTAGCTATGTTAGAAACCTAGGAGGAAACTCCCAGATATGCTCAGAACTAGTTCAAAATGATGTGAAGATTACTGATCCTACAGACATTGCCAACATACTGGCTGACAGGTTCAGTGCAAACTTCTCCCCCCCCCTCTCCCCCAAAAGGAGAGATATCTATACCAAATGAGTGCAGCCCCCCAAACATCTCCAGCGCCCAAGTGAGAACTGCTCTCTCCAAAGCAAAAAACACAGCATCCATGGGACCCGATGGTGTCCCCGGCTGTGTGCTCCACGAACTCAATGAGGAATTAAACCCACAGCTAGGACAGCTGTTTAATCAAAGTCTTACCTCTGGATACGTACTCCAGGAGTGGCGCACTGCAACTGTGGTCCCACTTCACAAAGGCGGTGCCTCCACAGACCCTGGAAATTACTGGCCCATTAGCTTGACAAGCCTTATCTGCAAAGCCATGGAGAGGATCATAATGGACCTCATAAATAAAGACATAGGGAATTTGCAGACTTTGGATCCAACCCAGTTTGGCTTTGTCAAAGGCAGATCATGCCTTTTAAACTTGGTTGACTTTTTGAAACAGTCACCAAAGCCATTGATGAGGAAAGGCAGTCCATACAGCCTACCTCGATCTGGCTAAGGCCTTCGATACAATACCCCACTCGGGTATCATTGAAAAACTCATCAGCTTAAATGTTAACCCATACATCACAAGATGGGTGCAAACTGGCTGAGTGACAGAACCCACAGGGTCAGAGTTGCTGGCGCCATGTCAGACTCAAAGCCTGTCACAAGTGGTGTCCCACAGGGCTCAGTCCTGGGCCCACTCTTGTTTGGCATCTACTTTTCCAGTACAAGCAAACACAGGAGGGTTATGGCTGACAAAGTTTGCAGATGACTGCAAACTGGGCCATAGTAGAAAACACATCTGACACAGATATCCTTCAGAAGGGTCTCACAGAAACGGATAACTGGTGCCAGAGCCACGGCCTAAAGTTAAATGCCAAAAATGCATAGTCATACCCTTCGGGAAAAACAAGGTTACCCCTAGCTACCAAATAGGTGGCAATCCACTGAGCACAGAAGAAGTTATCAGGGACCTGGGGACCCAGGTTGATAGTAGTCTGTCATTCGACACCCATGTAGCTAAAGTAGTTAGGAAGTCCTTCTACATTGCCCACCTTATCATGAAGGGATTCTCATCTAGATCAAGGGAGGTCATAGTCTCCCTTTACTCATCACTCATCAGACCAATGATTGAGTACAATGCCCCATTCGGAATGTATCTGACCCGACACTTGCAGCAGCTGGAGAGGCCACAAAAGTTCCTCACCAAAAGGATAAAGGGTCTCAAAAATCTGTCCTATGCTGCCCGACTGAAAGAACTCCAGCTCTATTCAGTCGCACCGCTTGCTCAGAGGTGACCTTTGCCTAACATACAAGGCCATGTCAAACCCAGATTTGATGAATATGCTTCACCTCAAAAAATCTAGATCCATCAGAGCCACAAGGGCGGAGACTTAAACCTCGACACGGCTATTAATAGGACGTGCTGGAGGGATAGATTCATCACCCAAAGACTCCCTATGCTGTGGAACAAAATCCCGGTACATGTGAGGCAGAGCACCTCGCTGGCCTTGTTCAAGAGAAATCTTGACCAATGGATGGGAGATCGCAGATATACCCCAGGAATTACCTCAGTGTCACTGCTCGACAGAGGCACAGCAAAATAATGGGTATAGTTCCCCATACTAAAGGGGTGGCGTAAGCCACAAAACAATGGGCTAGGCTTATAAATGCCCTCGGGCAGATAGCCTAGTATGAACCTATGAACCTATGAACCTATAGTAGTGTTCTAACTAAAATCACTATTCTGCCATGAAATTCAATGTCAGGCAGAAGATAACATGGCCAGTGAGTAGTGGTTGCTTAGGGGGGTGGCTCAGTGTGAGACATGCAACTATGCATTAGCAGGCAATCCTATGCAAATTAGGGGAATGATAGTGAATCCCAGTTTTCCCCAGCATGCTAGTCAGGTCCCAACAGTGTAAGAGTAGGAATAGCTTGGTGCAAGCCTAGGAGTTAGCTGACATCATGGGGGGTGTAAGCAGATTGGAGCCCTGTGGCTCAGTATTGCTCCTAGCTAAGCAACGGGGGGCCTGTGTTGTTACAGTTGCATGACCTGTCATCATCTTAACATAAGAAAGGTTGCAAATATTTTTAATGTAGTGTTTGTTTCTACTGAGGATTTATTTAGGTCTTATCTTCAAACTCCAGAGTTTTGCATTTAGTGTTAGTTTAAGCATAGCATTATGTAGTTCATCTAGCTTTAAAAACAACTTTCACTTTTCTCTATGAAGCTTATTATTTAGGCTTTCATTTTTTTTCACATTTGGTTCCAGCTACAAGTTCTGTTGTCTAAGAACATTTACATCTTAGTTTTTATAAGTGCCTTATTTGATATATATATATATATATATATATATATATATATATATATATATATATATATATATGTATATATATATATATATAGAACCATATATATATATGTATATATATATATATATATATATATGTATATATATATACAATTCACTTATGTCTAATCAAACGTACTTAACGCCAAACAAAGCACAATAACAAAAATGTATTTATTTATTTTATTTTTATTTTACATTTGTTGACCGGGATAGTCCGACTGGATGCATGTCCATTTTCAGCGGAGGCCCGGGGAGAAAAGCTCCAAGGGTAAGCAGATACAGCATTACATAATACCCGCATTACATATTACAAACAGACTGTTTACAGAGATTACATAAGTAAGCAAGTTAAACAAGTTCCACAAGTTACAGTTAATCCTGAGCACAAGTCAGGATTAAATTAAATTACACAGTAAACTGGTTAACAGATTTTTACACATTCTAGAGAGAGTTAGCCAGGCTTGATACATTGACATAGCCAGTTAAGTGACAAATGTTGTTTGAGTCTAGTTTTAAATTGACCTAAGGTGGAAAATAAGATCGACCATGCATTAGACTGAATTACCTAAACATCGAACCTATGAAAGATCAAACAGGGAAAACAATTTCACTTCCCAGCCTTTACACTGAGACACCCGTAACTCTAGTTTCTAATTTGCCTGAATAGTGGCAGTGTTATGGAAAGTATTTTAGGGTAAAGGTGTAGGGTTACTGTTGGAGCAGACGTAAGGATTAAGGTTAGGGTTATCACACATCACAGTGATGAGCAGGAGTGCATTAACCCTCTGCATCATATCAGTAATGCATGCTAACCCTAACCCTTCTCCTACTCCTTCCTTAACCATATATCTTGCATGAAAAAAAACCTTGCAGTACCACTGCTACTACACAAGACAGACTCAGACACATAAATATAAACCAACAAACATTACAAACATGACATCTAACCCCTTACCTAACCCAGACCCCAACTCTAAAATACACACACACACACACGCGCACACACACACACACACACACACACACACACACACACACACACACACACACACACACACCTTATCATAACCCTAGCCCAGGCACATGCATATATGCTCTCATCTCCTCCCAGTATTCACTCTACTATTTTCATGAAACAGCATTTTGAGATATCAGATATCTGACTATCCAGACATTCAAAATTCTCAATCACTCCTAGTATTTGTCAACCAAAGCAACATTTGACAAAGCACAAGGGATCATATGTATATATATATATATATATATATATATATATATATATATATATTTTTTTTTTTTTTTTTTTAATTGATGTATGTACAGGAACAAATGTATTAGCATAATAAAATAGATAACTATTTACACCATATACATCACTAAAATTATACAGTCATAACATATAAACTTATCACAGAACATGGAGTAATATTCCCCTATTAATGAGTTTAATTTTATCCAGTAACTATATACTGTGGTTATTTTCTTTGTTTTCATCATAATAGTAGACAGGTCATTATGACACACAGCAGTGACAGTATTTATAAATTCTGTAAATGAAAGCGTAATCTGACTTTTCTAATTCTTTGTAGTCATTTTCTATGTTATTGTTAATAACTCTAGACATGTAGGAACTGAGACTTGGATATGCATCTGTTAACTGTAACATTAAAACAAAGTGTAGCTAATCTAAATTTGTCAGACTTCAGTGTTTGCAGAAAACATTGAATAGTTTCCCAAAAATGTTATAGAATGTTGCAGCCATAAACCATACGCTGTCAATCTGCTTTGATTAAGGATTTATTACTCCAAAGGCCAATACCCATACCCTCCCTTTTGTATATCATTTCACTTATATGTGGAGTGATAACTGAACTGTGTAGAAACTTCTAAGAGAAGTATTTACAAAATAAGGATTATACATTTTTAGATGATAAAATCTATTGTGTGTGTGTGTGTGTGTGTGTGTGTGTGTGTGTGTGTGTGTGTGTGTGTGTAGTCTAATTAAATTTGAGCCAGTCATTTGGAAAACATAATCCCAAAAGCTATCTTTGAGTTGAAATTTATAGTTCCTAATTATTTTTTATATTTTGAATAAATATGATCTCCCATTCTCAGCATTTTTTTAAAAAATGTCTATAAAACCAGGAATGCGTGGATATTTTTTATTTGTATCTGGCATCAAATTAGCTTTAGAGATCAAACACCATGTATTGATTTGTACAGTATTATAAGCCAAATTTCATATCCATATCATTTTAACCCATTAAACAGTCTGTTTTAAGCACATTAATAGTTGCTTCCAAAAGATTAAATCCCTAAACTTAACATTTTTTAAAAGTTCAGACTATCTATACATTCTGGTGTTAATGCTGTGGGCAATTAAGTGAAACACTGTACTTTTATCACTGGGTATCGATATAAAACATTTACAAATGTTTTTAATATGTTGTTTATTTAAGTGGAATCTATTGGATCATTGGTGTTTTCACATAAATATTTCTTTAACAGATACTCCATTTTATTATTCAAGATTTGTACATGTTGTATAGTGATATATTTATTTTTTTTCAACAAAATGTTTTCATGCCTTGTTTTCCATTTGACAGAGTAATCAGATATTTAATTTATACTTTCAGACTTCTTTTTTTATATAAGCTGGAGCACTTCATTGATGTGAGAATAAGTCCTTGACTTTGGTCTCAGTCTCTTGCAGTTATGCCTTTAGTAACTCATTCTCAGGTTGCACATCCTAACATTTTACTTGCAGATAAAACAAAACACTGTTAACCTTTTGTAGCTCCTGCCTCAACATTATATTCTCAATATGATATTAACTACTTTTTTATGTTCCAATACCAGGTCAGTTTACTCTTTTTTCCTAAATCCCTGTGGCATTAGTTGATATGGCACTTTAAGTTTTATTCTTATGTTTTGCTATTGGATCCCGGATGGAAAGTTCAGAAAGACTATTTAAATGTTTATTTGCCTTATTCTGACATCTCTTTTGCTAGCCAGGGTCAGCTAACAACTTTTTAAAACTCCCCATCATTTTACTTTTGCTTTTAGAAACCACATGTTCTAATAGTGATATTGATTTTCCCTACTTAATGATAGTGTCCCTTGACTGTCTTAGCATTTCTACACTCTCAGTTAATGCACTGACTTCTTCCTGCAGAGCTGTACAACACTGAATGAGTGTCTTGTTTGCTTTAATTTGTTCTTGGTTAACTCTTAGTTGTGTAGTCGTATTCCTAAAATGAGCTCCGTTTCTACACTCTCAGTCAATGCACTGACCTCTTCATGCAGAGCTGTACAATATTGAATGAGTGCCTTGTTTGTTTAATTTGTTCTTGCTTAACCCTTTGTTGTGTAGTCAGATTTCTAAAATGAGTTCCATTGCATTTTCTATTGCTTCTTGTTTCTTAACAACATCCTCTACAATGAAACCTAGATTCTGATTTTCAGCATTATTTGTTCCAGCTCTCATAGAACCTTATAACTTATTCATCACTAAGAAACAATATTCACTTTTCACATTTGTAACACTTGACTGCAAACCATCACTTTTCTCTTGCCCATTGGTAATATTTTGATGCAAGGCATTCTCATTCTACTGTAACACAGCTTTGTTTATGACCAGACTTTGTTGGACAACATCATTTCTTTTTTGAACCCACATTTCTGTATCTCCACAACTTTATGTCTGTTTCCTATCCATGATATCATCAGATATCTTTGTTTGCTATTTAGTTGTTTTGCCTCTCATATTTCAGTACAGGCAGTCATTTTTGCCAGAAATGCACATAATTTTCATTTTTCAGTACAATATAATAACCTAATTTTCCTATCATAGGTTGCAACACTTTGTGTCAACCCCTTACATAAACGTCAATGTTACAAAATGCCACCCACCACAGTTTTGGTAAAGCATTTTTATTAGAGTTTCCAAAGTACAATCATAGATTAAAGAACACATGGTTGCTGTCCTTACAACAGAACACGGCAAGATACACTCACAGCATTTCATCATTCTACTACTTATTGCATATTAAATAATTAAAAAGAAAAACTCTAGTTCTATGTGGCCCCATAGTTATATGTCTGATAAACTGATGTAATCCTGTCCCAAACAATTTTAGTGTGTTGTTTTCTTAGTCTGTTATCTTGACTTGCCCTATGATATGGTCTAATATTATTCCATATATGCTTCCAACTTAACTCTTTTTTCCAGTATTGTAGCAGTGAAACTCCTCACCCAACCTCCAAGATGTAGAAGAACGTTCTTGTCTTACTCTGTACAACCCAAATCTTCACCTCCAATATCCAATAAACAGAACTTCTATATCCCATATATTACTTTAGCATAATCCTTTCCCCCTTATGAAATATAATCTTCTCACAATCTCTTTATAGTGGGACAACTCCCGGACATTTGTATAATAACAGC
Source organism: Protopterus annectens (assembly GCF_019279795.1). NCBI lineage: Eukaryota > Metazoa > Chordata > Ceratodontiformes > Protopteridae > Protopterus > Protopterus annectens. The sequence continues at coordinate 1,500,495,295 of NC_056729.1, forward strand.
TTCACTATCTCCACATCTACAACATTTGCCCAAACCTATCGATGAACTAATAAAAAACCTGCCTGGGATTTCTATACCATCTATGTAACCACCTCATATAATAGTCCCAGAAGACAGGTTGATTCTTCAAGTTACTTGTTCTCACAAAAATATCTCACCATTCAGTCTCAGAAAACTCAATACCCTCAGAAACTCTTCACTTATTTTTTTAACCTCTCAATCTCCCTTCCAAATTTATTGCAGGACAAAAATTTATAAATCCTGTCACACATGAGTTTACCATTTTTCCAGTTATTACTTCAGTTAGCTGTAATACTCCCCAAAGTTCCCATTCCTCATGAAGTCCTCCATACCACTAACCTCTAATCCATTTCCTAATTGTCTGCTAAGTTGCTCTAAGTATAATCATGCAAATTCTCATAGATTGTAATGAAACAACAATGGGACCCAATCTCAACCCCTAACAACTCCATCCTTATGCAAGTGATAAAGTCTCCTACATACTTGATACCTTTACTCCAAATGACAGGAGAATCCTGAATTTTGATACCATGATTAATCTAAATACTAACTACCATAACCCTATAAATACAGCTGAACAACTCCCAGCATCTTTAGTGAATTTTTCCAAAAGTTCACTTATCCGAGCCATGCCCTTACTATCTATGTTACACCATCTTGGAGAAAATAAGTTCTGCAACCAAATGACTGCCACAGCCACTGCTTTGGCACACAAATAAAATCTGGCATTCCCTTCCCACCATACTTTATGTCTAA